>NW_026636668.1:0-238810 GCF_028554395.1 Pezoporus wallicus
CTCCGGGAGCGCGTCTGCGGCGTGCGGTGGAGAAAGGGAGGGGGCCGGGCACTTCCCCCGCTCTTTGTTCGGCTCAGTGGGGCAGGATTTTCAAATCCCGCGGAACAGACGCAAGCCTCCCCCCTGCCCCCCCGCCCGTCGGGCCGCTGTCCCCGGTCGCAGGGACGCGCAAGAGGGAAGGAGACCCGGGCCGAACCCCCCCCCGCCCCGCCGCTCCCCTGTCGCCAGCGCCGCGAGCCCCCTGAGGCAGCACAAGGCGAGGCGGAGCCAGGCGGGAACGGCCGCGGGCAGGTCTAACGGGAGCCGCCGGGAGCCATCTCCCAACCCCGGGGAGTGTTTACCAGGCGCCGCCGCTCTCACATGGAGGTCACGGCGCCAACGCTGATCTCGCGAGAGAGCGCGGCCGCAAAGACACCACACCACCGGGCGGGGGCGGGGCAGCGGGAGCGAGGCGCGCGGGCGGTGCCACGTCCCCTGCCGCTGCGTTCGGCAGCGCGCGCGGCACCGCCCCTTCTCCCCTCCCGTCCCCAGCCCCCCGTCCCGCTCGGTGCCCGGCAGGCGGCTGGCCCGAGGTCCTCGGGGGGCGGGTCTGGCTCGGGCGGGGGAAGCGACCGTGGAGGTCTCAATGGCGGCCGGCGGGACGGGGCCGGGCACGCACACACACACACAGAGCCGGGAGCCGTGCCCGCCGGCGGAGCGGCCCCAGTGCTTCCGGAGCTTTGAGCCCTGCCTGTTACATTCCACTGCTGGAAACGTGGGGCAGGGGAGGAAAAGGCGAGCCTCGTGTATCCTGCAAATCTGACTGCGAGCTTCACTTTCTGCGTGTTCCAAAACTGAGTAATCCTGCAAGTCAGCATCAGAAAAATACGGGTTTGTCATGCTGTTGTGGGCTAGCTCCAGTTGGAGCAGAGCACCACACTGCCACTTGGACACTCCCTCACGGAACGATTGGGAAGAAAATCAAGGCCCGAACTGAGGAAACGTGGCTCAAGATATGGACGGTTTAATAGGTGAAGCAAAGGCTGTGCACACAAGTAAAGCAAAGTCAGAAGCTAGTTAAGTGCTTCACATCAGCCAGCAAATGTTCAGCCATTTCCAGGAAACCAGAGCTTCGTCAGGTGTAGAGGTTACTTAGGAAGACTAGCACCAACACTAACACCCCCACCCTTCCTGCTGCTTGCCCAGCTTTCATTGCTGAGTATGGTGTGATACGCTCTGGGGTCAGCTTGTCCCAACTGGGTCCTTTCCCACCTTCCTGAATGCACACCCCCAGCCTGCTCTCTGGGAGGGCAGTGTGAAAGTCTGAAATGGCCTTGAGCCTTGTCGGCAGCAGCTGAAACATCCCTGTGTTACCAGTGCTGTTTTGATCACAAATACAAAAGAGCACCATACCAGCTACTATGAAGAAAATTCATCCTAGCCTATACCAGTAAACGTGAATACTGGTAACATCCTGTAAAAATGTATCTGGTACAGCACTGTCTAGAAACCAGGAGATGCAATAGTGGATGCCTTCGGGAGGAATTCTGAGCAGCTTTATCATCTAAAACTGTGGCAGCTGGATTAAAATACGTATTTACGAGATCCAGATAACATCAATGTACTTTTGTGCCTTTTCTGTACCAGGTGTTGTATCACCAGTAGTGTTGAGTCAGGGGAAGAGAGAGATCACAACCAACAGTTATTAGAACACCGCATATTAATGAGACAGTTATTATTAACTGCAGATAACTGTTTGCATCATATGTGCAGTTACTGCTTCACATTGTGCACACACGGTCACCTAATGGGACCAGCGGCAGAGAGGCCAACCCCAGCAGTTTGCGCAGGAGCAGGGCCTCGTACCCACACCAGGGAGCTGTGCGCAAGGTCACTCATGCACACAGTGCCTTGTGTCAGCGGGTGTGCTTACAAACACTGTCCTGTAGTCTGCCCTCCTACAGCAACCGCTGCTTTCTTGGGTGTGGTGTGGGTTACATGATCCGTTGTGGGTGCCAGTCTGTGCTGGAGGCCTTGGGCTGGTTCCTTGGTATCCTGAGCTTACCTAGTTTTGACGCAAATCACAATGAGTTCTCAGGAGGCTTTCAGATGCTGTCTCCAGCACCTATTTTTCCTCTCTTTGTTCTGCTGTTGTCTGGTAACTATTTCTCCATCCATGCACAGTCACCTACAGAGCCTGCTTGCACAAACACAAGCTTTTATGACACAGTATGGTAGCAAAGATTCCTGTATTTTACTTTCAGTTCTGAGAATTCCCACTGCTGTTTTGAGAGAATTACTTAAGGCTTGATTTTAGGGTACTAAGCATGTCAAAGGCAGCTGAACAAAAAAAGGTTTTTCATTATTCTACAGATCTGTTTATTTCCTCTTACACCCTTGCTAAGCTAGTTCTCTCTACTTTTGTGGTAACTGTCTTTACTGCTGCTGCCACAGCATGTCACCAAATTGCTATTTATGCACATTCAGAGTTCTGGTTTTCAGTTAGTTTGTTGGTGGTAACAGTCTCAGACTCAAAGGCTGTAGTACACATGACATTTTGCAGTCTTTTGGCTCTGGCCTTCTTGGGTTCACTAAAACATTCAACAATTACTTAGCACAGAGGAGTACCGTAAAAATACAGTGGATTAATAGTTCCAGCTGGAAAAAAAAAAACAACAAAAAACAAACTAGGAAAAGGTAGATCTGTCTGTAGCTTTATATTAGTTAAACTCCAACCCTTACAGTAAAAGAAACAGTCTCATTATAATCTCATTTGCAGAATCCAGTCTTTCTGTTGAACCGAGCAGTAAAATGTGTCTGTCTTTTGCAATGGGGACAAAAAGATCTGAAAGAATTCTGAAATGAGATTTTTTTATCACATTTGGGAGAGTAGCATCAGTTTGTGCTAGGAATACTCGATGGAAGGTGCAGGATGGACTTCCTAGAACAGAAGACACTTCTTGATATGAAGAAAAAAAAAAGAGGATCAGTTTGTTATAATACTATATCTGGAAGTACACTGTCTAGTTGGGATTGTACAGAAAAGCCGATCATGTTGCTGATACAGGAGCTAGTAGTTAGAAAGAGGACTTTGCTATGGAGTGATCATGGGTGGCCTCTTTCGTAATGTGCGGTATGGACCAGAGACTAGAATATAAAGAAAAAAAAAAGGCGCAGAAAAAAGTGTGTAAAAATGCTTGACTGGGAGTCTGACAGGGGATATGAAAAGGGGCAGTTATTGAGGTTAGAGGAAAAGAAAGCTATTTATTCATAAAGCAATAATGTCCTCTACTGGTCATGGTTATGCTGATGAGGTAATTAGGTAATACTAAAGGAGAAACTGACTGAGCAGCATAGTATGCATGATGGACTGTGGTGAGGCTAGCAGTAGAATTACCAGAATGAGCAGGACAGGGAGGAGAGGAGTGAGAGTACAAAAGTAAAATGTGGGAGTAGTGTGGAAAGTACAAAGATCTAATTTTAGACAAAACCAGAAATTAGTGCCAAAAAAGCATAAAGGTGCATAGAAAAGGAAAATTTGAAACAATATTTTAGGAGGTAACACAATGGTAGTTTACTTAGAGGAAAGCTACAGGACAAGAATGAGAAATTAAATGAAAATGAAATAAAGTGACATAAGAATAATCATGAGTTTGCTTTGAAGTTGAGGGTTTTTTTTTATGATGAAACGGTCTAAAGCATTGGTGGTTTTTTTTGTGAGATAAAATAGTAAAGGTTTAAAATTGTGGGATGAAGTATGAGAGCTAGATGAATGGGGCATTTGCATGTGTAGGCATTTTCGTAATTTTGCATGGGTAGGTTGCTTTTGCATGTAAATAATTACTTGGTTGAGATTATATTTGTTCTGGTATTTGAAATTCTGTTTTAATTGTTAAGAATTCTGAAGATTGTCTTACATATTGTATGCTTTGTCAGTATGAATGGCATAATGTGGATAAAGTCATGGGGATAGAAGAAGACAGAGATGAGCTTGACGAAGAGACAAATGTGCAGGACAGGTGAAGAGGGGGTGAAATAATGGAAGAGTAATACAAAGTGAAGGAAACAAGAAAGATGCTAGCAGAAGCGAGAAATGTGTGTCACTGAATTTCAAGGAGGAGCTGTGCAAGAGAAGCAGAAAGCCAAGAAGACAAGACAGGAAATCTTTTTACAGGCTTATTTTTCTAGTGAGCTTTACACCCAAGGGTCTTTTAATGACTTGTAGGTAATGTAATAACCCGTGTGGATGTTCTATTACTGTTTTGCTCAGATGTGCTCATGTGCCTTCCAGGGAAGAGAAAGAGAAGAAGGGAATTGAAATTGGCCATGAACAGAACTTGGTAGAGATGTATCACTTGACTCCCATGAAGTCAATGTGACTACTCCAGTGTAAACATGTTAGGAGAGGAAACCAGCTGTCTGACTTAATTAACCTTATTTAAACTTGAGCAAAAGCAAATGCAGTATAGTAGTTGCAGATAATGCAGCAAGCATGCATAAAAATGGTACCCTATATATAGAGCTGACTGTTCTTCCCATCGCACAGGGGGAGTTACATCAGACAGCAAAGTTGTGACAGTAGGAGGTCACAACAAATTTTTATTTGATTGTGATAGGAACAGAACTGCTCACAACTCTGCCTTATTAAGTAAATATGTAGCAGTATTTCTCTACCAGAGGGTTTGAGGCATTAGAAAGTGTGGGTTCTGTGCAGCAGAGTTCAGGGCAAGACAGAAATGATTGTTTTGCCCTAACAAGAGTCTGGTTTTGTTTACAGTGAGAAAAGTCCCTGTCCTGAGGACTATACGGCTTGGGGCAGATGCTGCCTGTCTCTTTAATACATTGTACCTATTCCTGGAGTGATACACTTAATATTCAGTGATGTGAGCCTTAAATGATATTTTATGTAATATATATGTAATTTTAGATGATTTCTACTGTGAAAAAGGTAAAAAGAAGTAAATATAAGGCTACTTATTAATTCTAATAATCCCCAACCAGAGCTAAGTCAAGAGTCCATGTTTTTTCCTCATGTAATTTTGCTGATTCTAGAAAAGTTACTTTAAGAATTGATTTATCTCAGCATCTGCTTTAGACTTTAGAAGCTAGCTGATTCATGTTACTAGGATTTCCCTCCTTATTTATTTCAGATGTCAGTAATTTTTACAGTGAAAAGTAATAATAAGCTTTCTTTATATATTATTCGGTATTTTCTCTTAAACAATAAACAATATTTTATGTTGTTCATTTCAGTTTAGGTATCAACATGATATAATAAAACACTTAAGAGCTGTTGATTTTTTAATGGAAATGTAGTGATCATTTGTATTGTAGTGATAGTACAATAATCAACAATTATTGCATTGTGTTTCAAATCCTACATTACTGAAATTAGTAATGAGACATTACATTTTTTCCAAGTTTTTATTTATAAATTGTGTGGTATTATGTCCAATCTAATTGTATCGCATTCTCTACATGCATTCTTATAAGAAGATGCTTAGCTTAAGAGAAAAACTATAGTGTTGCATCTAATAATTCTATATTTTATGATTATAATATAGAGAAATATTTTATGTGCATGATAAAACCAGTGGGTGCCTTGCCAAGGCATGAGATTATTTTATATGGAAAGTAGTTGTATGATTGATGGCTTTGCTACATCAAACTGGATCAGGTACTTGTAGATCAACCCAGAAAATTAAGCTTGACCCAGAATGCCATCATTTATTTGCAGCAAAGCACTTCCCACTAGAAAATCAATATTCTTATTCTCTTCTATTTCGTTTCCAGTTTGAATTTGAAATGCCACTTCTCCTTCAAAAATCTTCTACCTGAATATACTAGCTGATATACCACCACTTCTCTATGAGGTTATCAATGTAGGACTGAAGCTTCCCATGATCTCACGATACTCATACCACATCAGTTTAGAGCACTTCAAATTGCAGTCCTTTTCCAAACTTGGCATGATGGCACCATGTTTTTAACCCAAGTCAGGTATGACTGTAGGTCAGCTGGATTTGGTCAGCCAAAACAACTGTATTAACCCTAAGTCTTTTAACAGCTCCCAGTAAGACAGCACTAACACTAGCTCATCAGTTGTATACCTTTCATCCTAGATTAATATCACTGTAATCCTAGTATGTCAAACTCTGCAAGTGCGAACACTAGCAATAGCACATGTCAGGAAAACACTTCCAGATCTAAACCTAAGCCTATCAATAATGTCTCAATAATTTATAAATATTTAAAGAGCCAGTGTTAGTATGGATCCCATCAGTCTAGTTCTAGGTCTTTTCATAGGAAAACAATGGCTGCTAATCCTTCCTGAAACCCTAGTCCAGCACACTCAGCTTCCAGCCTGACCTAGCCTTTCATCCACAGCAGGCCTGGCTTTACTGTAGAATCCTTTATCACCCTTTGCTACTCTATTTCCAAAATGACATGCCAACCTCATTTTACTGCCTTTAATTACTTCTTAGGTGTTTGTTAACCTAGCACTGCAGATTGGTTTTGCAATTATGTTAGTACACATCTTCACTTCTGAAAAGTGGTGTTGTTCTGAAAAAAAATGCTGGACCTACTTGGCCCCATCAAAAACCAAGGATAAAGTTGGTACCTTTCAAAAAGTGCTTTCAACAGTTTACCAGTTTACTTGGAGACAAGCATACAGATACTTGAAAACTCAAGCACTTTTAATCCTATTTGTCTAGCAGCTTAAAATGTGGTAAGTGCAAAAAGGAAAAACATTTCAGGTAATTATATCTTTATTATAAAAATATATACTCATGAAAGCTGAAGCAATTAGTCCTCATTAGGGAGCACATGCTTGCCAAATTATTATTTTTTTTAAGTACATCTGGTTTTTAGTTGCATAGTAAAATATATTAAATTTGATCTGAAATGTATTCATTTGTAAGAGTGTATTTGTCCTTATATAGTGGTCAGATTATTAATTGACTATTGGAGATAAAAGTGCTTCAGAGCTGTAACTGTGTGTTCCAAGGCCAGATTTTATTTTATTTTTCTGCAGTATCATAAACTCCAGAAAATATATTAGCAAAAGAGCTAGGGTGGCTTTCATAATCAATTTGTCACTACTGTATATTGCTTCAGTATAAGGAAACCACAACTGAAATGAAGATGTGTACTAAAAGACTAAGTGCTGCAGTTACTTATGTAAGTAACATAAGGTCAGCTGAATTACATTATGCCTATTATTTTATGGTTTTCGCAGAATCATAGGATCATAGAATGGTTTAGACTGGAAGGGAACTTTAAAGATCATTTAGTCCAACCCCACTGCGGTGAGCAGGGACTAGATCAGGTCCCTCAAAGCCCTATCCATCTGACCTTGAACACTTCCAGGGATGGGGCAGCCAGAGCTTCTCTGGGCAATCCATTACAGAGTTTCACCACCATCATTGTGAAAATTTTCTTCCTTATATTTAGTCTTGAGCTACCTTCTTTTTAGTTTAGAACTTTTCCCCCTTGTACTATCACTGTAGTCCTTACTAAAAAATCTGTCCCTATTTTTCGTATAGGCCCCCCTTCAGGTTATAGAAAGTCCACAATAAGGTCTCTTGTAACCTTCTCCAGGCTGAACAAGCCCAACTCTTTCAGCCTGTCTTTATAGCTTTATCATTTTATCAAGTAGCTTTTAGTGGCAAGAGAGTTTGTCTTTTTAGAAATACTTCTGTTCCTGACTATCCATCAGAGAAGTGATTCATAAACTATGTACAAACCAAACCAGTGCAGCACATTTCTAAATGCTTCACATTTGGTCCTCATTACACAGAAAATGCAGAACATTCTTGTCCTTTGTGGCTATCCCAGAGGCCTATGAAAAAGTTGGAAGACTTTTGCATGCTGGTAGTTTACTGCAATCACTGGACAGAACAAAACTTTCTGGTTAAACCTCACAGCAAGGCAATACCTAGCACTTCTGAAGTTTAATGTAGACCTCTGAGTGAAGCATTTAAGCTAACAACATCATGTGCTAAAATTAGATGCCCAAGAAGGACATCTAAAACAGGCAGCAGGATGAGTAGGGAGCTATTTAAATTCAATGTAGACAGTTTGTATCTGTCTAGATTTAGGACAGAAACAGTACGGGAAATCTTAAATTCTGTTTTGCAGGTAATACAAACAGCTCAAACAGCTAATTCTGGATTCCTGCTTAATTACTGGGACTTTTATAAACAAGAATTTATTTAATTTATTTCAAAGATATAGTCAAAGTTAACTTTTTTAACAAAAATATCAAGTATGTATTAGAATGGCAGGGGATACTGTTGTTACAATTCCATTCTTTTAAGGTATCTTTTGCAAGATGAAACTATGTCTGTATACATGTATAGGTACTTTTTTCATCTATTTGTTGTATCCAAAGTATAGACCAGCTTGAATCTCCCTTATGTAGTTGCACAAATTATGCTCTTGTGAGCCGAAGAACATACTTTATATGCAAAGCCAAAAATCTATTGTTATTCTAAGTAAAATTTTAATAGTTCAAGAAATTATTAATAAAAATTCATGTTGTCCATCTAAATGTCTATCACCACTTATAGTTCAGGCTACCTACAGTTAAAACTGATACAGGCAATCTTTCTAGTACCTACCCCTTTCTTTGCTTTTATGCTAACCTCTCCACTGACCATCTGAGTATGAAACATCAATGGCTTCAGTTCAGGGACTGCATCCTGAATCCATCACTGAGAGGATCATGGTAGTGATGGTGGGATTTCTTCCTCCTGCTTGCTCAAAGAGGTAAAATATTGCTGCTGATGATTTCTTTCTCCTCACGAATCTGTTTGGAATAATTTCTATAGGCTTCTTCAATTTTTTATACATTGCTCTTCATCAGACTTCAATTGCAGGGTAGATCAAAACTTACTATAAGATGTGGTTTACATATGTTGCATACCTGTTCTTTATTTTGTTACCACTATGACAGGTTTTACCCAGCTCCCAAAACTGCACTGCTTTAATGACCCAATAATAGACCAGTAAGTTTCTTATAGCCTGAGGACCCCACTATCATTCTGTACCTAGGTGTCTACTGTCATCTGATTTCTCTAGCCCTCAGTGCTGTGTTTTGTTAATGGGGTCATAGATATTTCATTCTAAAGAAAATAATTACTTCCTGTTACAATCTGTTTATTCCAAAAGGCAACAATTTGTTACAGTAGGCTGACTACGCTTGAGTATGACAGCAGCCATTGCAACATATGGCACTGCAATGCTAAGCAAAAGGTAAAGTGTAATGCAGTAACAGGTAGTAGTCACCTAGGTAAAATATAATACAATAATAGGTAATTATCACCTAGTTAATTACCGAAAGAGTTAGATACTTGCTCATAGAAGAAAATAAACAAAAGCAGAACTCCAGGTAGGCCAGAACAAATCCAGGCAAGTGCTAAGGCTAGTGTTGCTGGTGTAAGACAAAGCCTGTGTCCTATTACAAGGATTTGCATACCACATTTAGTGGACTGTAAGGCCACTATTTTAATGTAATTGCAGGCTAAGAAAAGCACAGGAAACACTGCATGAATTAATGTTTACAGTTACTGAAACTAGTATCAGTGTTAGTTGAGCTTGCAGACTTTTGTTTGAGGTATACAGGTTTTCAACTGAGAGCTGAGAGAGGTTCCTCTGCTAGGGCCATGGTATATTAGCATTCCAGTGGCCATGTAAATTAAAGTGGGGATTGTACTTGTCTGAAATAGAAATATAATTGTACTGTATGTCTTAAATATTTAACTGCCTGCATACTTACAGTGACAGAACGTAACAGGATTGGCTCAAAGCTGAATTAGGGGAGATTCAGGCGAGATATTAGGAAACACTTTACCAACAGGCTGGTCAAACACTGTAACAGGCTTCCTAGAAAGAAAATCAATGCCCCAAGCCTATCAGTGTTTAAAAGGCATTTGGACAACTCCCTTAATAATATGCTTCAACTTTTGGTCAGCCCTGAAGTGGTTGGGCAGTTGGACTAGATAATTGTTGCAGGTCCCTTCCAACTGCAATATTCTAGTCTAGTCTATTCTAGTCTAGTGCATCCTATCCTATCCTATCCTATCCTATCCTATCCTATCCTATCCTATCCTATCCTATCCTATCCTATCCTATCCTAATCTTATTCTATTCTGTGCAAACATATGCTACTCCATTCCATTCCATTCTGTTCTGCTGTGCTCTGCTCTGCTCTGTTCTGCTGTGCTCTGGTCTGTTCCAGGCCATTCTGTTCTGTTCCGTTCCATTCTGTTCCATTCTGTCTGTTCTGTTCTCTTGTGTCCTGTCCTGTCCTATCCTATCCCATTCCATTCCCAGCATATTACTATACCCACCATGACCAACTAATTAAAAAAAAAAAGGAAAAAAATCTATGAGAGAAAATAAAGCGCCCTGACTAATGGTTATTCTGATGAGTGCTTGCACACAAGGTCTCTACTTTGATCCACTTCTGATTATAAACAAATATATGAAACTTTCACAGATGTATGTGGTGTTATTTACATAATTGGTATTTTTAGCTAGAACCACAACAGACCCGGCACTACAGAAACAGATGAATAGGTGTAGTATAGTTCAGCTGACCTTACACTACTTAAAAATGTCTTAGCTACAAGCTAAGTTACAAGCACAAGCATTGTATCATCCTCCTACAGTAAGACAGGTATTGAAGCTTCTTAGTAGAACAAGCACATTATTCCAGACAGAGAGGACACTACATACCTGCATTCTTGTCCCTTATCTTGCATCCTGGTTTTGGACCTCTTCTGCTTTTGTTCTGCCTGTGGGCATCTGGAACTTAGCCCTGCTTTATTCTGCAGGCTGACTATTCCACATATTGTAAAGGATTTTATTTCATGTAAAAATCAATTGTTGCAGCAGCTGTTCTGTACATGTGCAGACACTGTACAAACATTGACTGAATTTGTGTTCAATATGCATTGGCACAACTCTAGGCAAGTAGACATGATTTTGACTCTGTTTATGTTAGAATAACATGGTTTTTCTGTTTCCTTCTTCAGTTATCTTACTTAGTTCTGTAAGAAATCTGCTCTATTAAAGACAGAGCTATAAGCAAGTCTCAGCTTAACTCTGTAGGTGAGCTGACTATTCAGGGAGCTCTTCTAATTTCTTATGGAATCTAGCAGTTTGTAATGAATAGTTAGAAGTGTTCCTTGACTAAAATCCCTGTCTAAGTACAATAAGGTATCACTTTCTAAAGACAATGTTAGACAGTTCTTCCAGATGGTTAATTGACGTGGTATAAGTGATGGCATTCTGAGCATTTGTATATCCAGGATGGTAGTAAACTATCAGCCTTCTGTATACTGTGGCTGACATCCTTCATTTAAAACAAACAAAAAAAAAGTAGATCTTTTATGTCACCGTGGTGCACATACTTGCATATTCATTATATTCAACAGACACAGAGTGACATCTTCAACACATCAGATAGATAGTAACTATAAAGTATTAAAACAAGACTAAAAAAATAAAGGTTGAATTGTACCAGAATCTAACTTAATTATTTTTTCCCTCAGTATATTTTGTGGGTTTGTGGTTTTTTTTTGTTGTAATGGTTGTTATATCCGCCATCTTGCACTTGCACATTATCAGCCATTCTTTTGTACAGGAAACTGAAGGTCATTGTTTTGGGAGGAGACCTTGCACTTGCAAATATGCAGACCACAAATGGAAATGTTTGTTCATCTGTTTGAGCAAAGTTTCCTGAGGCAGTGGGCCTCACTTCATGCAATTAAAACACTGTAATACGGTGCTTAGGGAAATGCAAAACCAGAGGGTAGTAAGGGAGCCATCCAGTGGACTGTTGTAAGACACACAGCCAAAATTAATAAATATAAACCAAAATTAAATAATCTGATTTTTTTCCACCTTTTCGTTTGCAAGATGTTGGGTGTTCTGCTTTTGTCCAAAACCTGCATGTACTATTAAAAATAAAATTCCTTTTCTGTTCATTATAAGGAGCTAGTTTTCCCAGAAACGTGAAAGTTTTTCAAGATCAGGATATAGAGCTGTATTTTCTAGAATTTTCTAGTTTAGTTTCTACTAAACTGTGAACATCAAGTTGTTTGGTTTTTTTTTCAGTGTATGTAATGGAAAAGGAAATATACCATATAAAAATTAATGAGGTTGGAAGATATTCATTCATCCCTTTGATTTCTATTCTGAAATACGGTTTAATCCTAATGTTTTCAGTTTTAAGTGTGGGATATTTTAACTGAATTTAAAGAGTTTCCAAATTCTCATTAGAGATTTGTTTGGATTATTTTCAGAGATTCTTACAGGTGATTTATTTTTTTTAATTTTTTTTTTTTTTTCACTTACCAGAGTAAATTGAAAAGCAATGGAAAAATATTACTTTTAATGCACAAGATTTGCAAACCAGAAAATATTAGAGACTAGCTCAAGGAGTAAGGAGAAATTGGCAGTCTTTCCTAAGCTTGGAGAAAATGTTAATTGAAAAGAAAATTAAAATTTATCTTTATGCCAAATTACACAGTACATAGTAGATTTTTTTTCCTTATCATTCTTACTGATCTAAACCCAATCAGGGTTAGATCTTCAGAAAATAATTTGACTTTGTTTCTTGGCAAAGAATACTTAAATAGTTATAACCTTAGATATAGTCACAATGTCAGCAAAACATGCAACTGAGCAACTGTTAATTGAAAAGGTAAGAACATTTCAGCACAATACCATAGATGGCCTTCAAATTTTTGTTCCTTCCTGTATGGTGTGCTCCTCCTGGGCATCTCCTTTGATTTTTTCACCAATTAAAAACTAGCAGTATAAAACAGTGTCCTGAGTGCATCTGAACTTTTTGAATCTTTTGCTGAAGATAACCTGACATAACAGTCATAACAGACAAAACAGTAAGTGTGGGTTTTGAAGTATGCCTCTCGTTAACCTTTTTGTCTTGAGCAATTTCAGGGACTTTGTCTTTTTTTATTCACCTTTTACTAAAAGTGAAGCAAATCAAGTTTTGGGTAATCTAGGTAAGTATGTGAAAAAATTCTGAATTTAGCCAGGTTAGATTATCAAATAATTGATGCAGTTCCACAATGAAAAAAACGTGAATAAAGATCATGCTCATGAAAATTAATGATCTTGTATTATGAATACAGTAAGTAATGTGTCTAATATTATTTGTTACTTCAGTGTCTTTTTGATATAAAAATATTAGACCTTTAAGGGCATTTGAATAACTCTTTTAAACTTATTTATTTTACTACAGAATCTGGAAGCCCATAAATCTCATACAGGACTAAAATGAGTTCACATACCAAGTGAGAGCTACGTATGCAGTAGTTCAGGGTTTCATTTCTTAATGCTGTAGTATATGGACTGTAGCTCTGGCTGACATACCATTGCAAAGCCTTACATCTGGCAGGTCAGCAATTTCAGCCTGTGAATTTTGTCCTACATGCCTATGCAAATTTGTCTATTAAACAAATAAAAGCCTGGCTACAATTTATCTTCTTCTGTGTTGGCTGAAAGCTGTGCTCAGAATTGCATTAAATTGTTACAATCATAATTTTCTGCTGTTCCACTGGATTCCTGAACTATTTTGAGAGCACTCCTTCTATTGATGAAAATGTGTTTGCTGCTGTTAGGTTCAAAGTACAGTTATTTTATATTTCAGAAATGATTGGATAATTCTTTTTAT
This sequence comes from Pezoporus wallicus, assembly GCF_028554395.1. Lineage (NCBI taxonomy): Eukaryota > Metazoa > Chordata > Aves > Psittaciformes > Psittacidae > Pezoporus > Pezoporus wallicus. Next base: position 13,688 of record NW_026636668.1, read on the forward strand.
AGTCACACTAATATTAATAATTTGTTTAATTGATAAATTAAAACACTTGAAAATCATTTATTCCAGGAGAAACACTGCTCCTTTTTCAGCTCTTTACAAATTTTTAGTTTCGGCATGGTTGGCCAATAGGAGAGAAGTGAGCAGATGCTGTTCTTAAATGCAGCTTGGTCACTATACTTTTACGTGACTACCAAATGAATTCTATGTCCAGCTCAGGTGGTTTGCTGGTATTTCACAAATGCAAACTGGAAACTGCTTCTGTGTAAGACAACTGCAGTATATCAGCTGATGCCTTTAATGAGGAAGAGCAATACCTTTGTTATAGTTGTTACAATAAGTATGGACTCTGTTTGGAAAGTTGTTATGCGTGTGTTGATTCAAAGGTGCACAATGCAACCCTGTGTTGAATGCTCTTATTTAAACAAACAGAGGTAGAAAGCCATGTATCAGGATCCTCTGCACCAGGCACAACCTACCATAGTTGTCTAACTATACTGGAAGTCCAGAACATTTTGAAATGGGCTGCAAGGTGACCATAGTTTACATACTTATCTCATTGGAAGTTCAGTTTTGTATTTTGAATGAAACAGTGCCATTTTATTTTGTCCTTCCTTTATATCAGTTCAATGAAATTCAGTTTAGGCTGATTTAAAATACATTTGCTGCAAAATAGCTTCTTCTCAAAGCAAACATTAAGGAATTGTAAATAGAATACATTTAGTTAAAAGGTACAATCTGATGATTTTATTAATGCTGGCAAAACAATCATGCTGCTATGAGATACAAGGCGTTCAGGCCCGAGACCTGATACAGTATACACTGCATACCATGTGTCCTGCTAACTCAAACCAGATAGAAAATAGTGTTTTCTCTTTTCTCATGGTAATTTTACTCCTTGGTGTTTTTTGCTTCTTGGGTTTCAGGTTTTGGGTTGGTTTGTTGTTTTTTTTTTTGTTTCTTTCCCTATTCTCTGTAGTCTTTATTTTTCTATTTTCCCTATTCCTTCTATTCTCTCTACTTTTTTTTTTTTTTTTGGGTGATATTGGCTGGAAGGATACAGTTTCTTGCCAGCACTGGGCTTTTTTGTATGTTGAGGGAGGAAAGATCAACAAATAGACCTTCTGTCTTGATTTCCAGCAGAACAGAGAGGAAATAATCCAAAACATATCCTTCTTTCATCTGTCTTAAATGTCTGGGGCTGGTGAAAAGGCCTGACTTCAAAATATAAGAACAGGTTTTAAAAAAAGGTAATTTAAGAACATATAATAATTTTCCATGGTGGAACTGGTAAATAAAATACTCAAATGAGAATGACTGTTTTGTTATAGACTATACTTCACCGCCTTATTTTTACTGTTCAAAATACACCAGTATGTTACAGGATTCATAGTTACTATATGAGCAACTCCTGTACAGAAACTAAACTGCTAGATGAGAATGTAAAATAGTCTGTGTTATAATCTCTTTCAGCATCTAAAGTTAAAAAGGTCAAATCTTTCCATCTAGGTTTTCTTATAATCTTCCCATGCAGTTGTTAAAAATGAGGTGGCATAGCTGATCTTTTCCTAGACTTTCATTATGGAGCAGCATCAAGCTATGTTTTATTCATCTGTTAGATGAACTTACCAGTTATTGGAGAATAGAAAGCATTTTCACAGTGCACCCTGAGAAAAGGGCGCTTTATTTCTGACTTTAAATTTTGAGCTCACTAAATCACGCTGCAGTTAGGGAACTATTTTCAAAATAAATTGATTTCAAAACATGAGTTTAATTTACTTTCAGGTTTTACATCTGCCTCTGACTTTCTTCTGCCAGATATGATAGGCTGAGGAAGTTGGGGCTGTTCAGCCTGGAGAAGAGAAGGCTGCATGGAGACCTCATAGCAGCCTTCCAGTATCTGAAGGGGGCTATAGGGGTGCTGGGGAGGGACTCTTCATTAGAGACTGTAGTGACAGGACAAGGGGTAATGGGTTAAAACTTAAACAGGGGAAGTTTAGATTGGATATAAGGAAGAAGTTCTTTCCTGTTAGGGTGGTGAGGCACTAGAATGGTGAGGCACAGCTTCCCCAGGGAAGCTGTGAATGCTCCTTCCCTGTCAGTGTGTCCTGGGTTCAGCAGTAGCAGTCATGTTTCTCCTTCGTGGTAGCTGGTGCAGTGCTGTGTTTTGACTTCCAGCCTGGGAACGGTGTTGGTGAAGCCGATGTTTTCGGTTGTTGCTAAGTGATGTTTACCCTGACCAAGGACTCTGTGAGGCTCATGCTCTGCCAGGGAGGAGGGGAAGCTGTGAGGAAGCCGAGATGGGACACCTGACCCAAACTGACCAAAGAGGTATTCCATACCACAGCACGTCATGCCCAGGGTGGGGGGTAACTGGGAGTTACCCGGAAGGACACGGGCTTCCGGCTGGGACTCGTTTCTTGGCCGGTGGTATCGTATTCTCTTCCCTTGTTATTTTCTCTTATCATTGTTGTACTTGGTGGTAGCGGTGGTGATTTGTGTTGTACATTGGTTGCTGGACTGTTCTTGTCTCAACCCCCTGTAGGAGTTGCACTCTTTCGATCCTCCTCCCCGTTCCTCTGGGAGCGCGGAAGCGGAGAGCCCCGGGGGGGGGCCTTGGTTGCTCCCAGCCCAGCACCACTCACTGGGAGTGAGTGAACAAGTTGCCTAACTGGGTTTAAACCACGACAGTTCTTTTGACTGGGAGGGTAAAAGGATGTCTCCTTCACACCTGAGAAGGAGAAAAAAGATGTGTAATCGCTAAGCTAAGCACTTCTATTATATACCTCCCAAAGTATAAAGGTGGTGACCACACTGGGAACATAAGCCAGATCAGTTTCATGATCAATGATTCTATTGTATTACAAGTCATTACCATAAAGTACAATGGGACAAAAACCTTAGCCCAAGCCCCACACTTGAGAAACACCAATACAGCAAATACCGGATGGAAGTAAGATACAATATACTGAAACTGTGAGATCAAGAGGAACAACCTTGATAGCCAATAAATCAGCATTGTGACGAGTGACTATTAATCCAGTCAGATCTGTCGTTATCTCAACCCCTCGTGCCTCACGTTGGGCGCAAAAAAGAAACTGTTTTGGTTTAAACCCAGTCAGGCAACTTGTTCACTCACTCCCAAGTGAGTGGTGCTGGGCTGACAACAATCGAGGGCCCCCCCCCCACTGGGGCTCTCCCCTTCCCCGCTCCCGGAAGAACGGGAGGAGGATCGAAAGGGCGCAACTCCCATGGGTTGAGACAAGAACAGTCCAGCAACCAATGTACAACACAAATCACCACCGCTACCACCGACAACAACAATGATAAGAGAAAACAACAAGGGAAGAGAATACAATACCACCAGCCAAGAAACGAGTCCCACCGGAAGCCTGTGTCTTTCCGGGTAACTCCCACTGCACCAGCTACCACGAAGGAGAAACATGACTGCTACTGCTGAACCCAGGACACAGTGTTCAAGGCCAGATTGGACAGAGCCTTGGGCGACATAGTTTAGTGTGAGGTGTCCCTGCCCATGGCAGGGGGGTTGGAACTAGATGATCTTAAGTTCCTTTCCAATCCTAACTGTTCTATGATTCTATGAGGCTTTAGGATTGTATTTTCATATTTTAAGAAAAGTTACTCTTATGCTAAAGACATATTCAAACAGAAAAGGATTGAAACAGAGTCTTCATTGTGCAGCTGAACCGGCAAGTGTTCAAGAAGCAGGACAGTTACTAGGAGATCTGAGAAACCATTATTCACAGTAGCCCTAAAGCCTTTCTAGAGGCTGCCAACACCAGCAGATTCCAAACAAAAAACCTCAGAGCCACAGTTTTCTTATACTGACTTCTCAGCTCTACCACTCCACCCTGGTTAACCTGACCCAGGAATTAATATACTTCTATTTTAATTCTCGGGCACTTGTGAATTACCAGTGTGCACCACCAGTGTGAACTGGTGATTTGGCCTGTTTTAGAAAAACATTAGCATTCTGACACAAGCTGAAGCATAACTTTTAAAACCAAGGAAACTGATAGTGGCAGTATCACTGCATTGAGCAGTAAAGTTGTTCTTAGCATCTTTAAATGTAGCTGAACTTTACTGTGGGAAGAGAGGACTCAAGGGCAGCTCTTCCATTAAGGACAATAGAGTTCATTTCCACAACAACTGTACCATGAATCACACATGAATCACCTTGGTAATAGCTTTATTTCCTTTGTGCTAAACACAGACAATGTCCGAATGACAACAGCAAGGTAGGCATCATAACCACAGAAAAGCATGGTGCTGTAGCCCAGAGAGGTGGGGACTAGCTAAAAAGCATCACAAGTGCCACTGTTTTATCTCAGATTATAGCTCACATTGCAATCTCTTTTCTTCACCCCTCAAAATGCCCTCATTAGAAAGCCTTCTGCCTTCATTGACAATTAAGTAACGCACAGATTTATATAATAAAATTATTTTAATATTAACCATTTATAAATTAGCATTTCAGTGTACAGCCAATAGTCTCTTTGTTTAACAAATGCCTATCCCACTGTGATAAAGTGTATAATTGTCTTTAACAATGGAATTACACTAGTATGTCTCTGGATTCTCTTATCAACAACTTTTAAGAGAAATGATAGCTGCTCATTAGCACTAGTACTACAGAATTGCCCACAGAGTAGCTCCATGTTTGAGTGGCAGAATTGCTAGTCAACAGCCTACTTCAAATTTAGGGTCAAAAAAATAAGTTATTACTAGAATTATTAAAAAGAGTAAATATGTCTGTTGCATCTATTTGATTAAAGTTTCATAGTTGGAACTAGGACATCAGTTCTGAGTGAGATATTACTTTGTTTAGATTTCTATTTAAAGTAAGATGATAAGAGACTATAAAAAATGATGAAGAGAATAGGCTTGCAGGCAAGAGCACAGAAGAGTTGCAGTGTATTTGTGTGTATTATGTCTAATCTGTGTGTAGTATGTCTAATCTGTGTGTATTATGCCTGATCTGTGGATTTTAATGCGTTTTGTGATTTAAGGGAAGCATAGGGAGTAAAAGTTCTTCCAGACTAAATGACTAGAAACTAAATGTCTATTATGCTTCTAATTTCACAACCAGACTTTATGACTGAGCTGATCCTGTCCATTCACATGGTTGTTCTGTATTTTACACAGGTAGTTCTTAACTTTCAATAATCCATGGTAAATTCCTTTCCCTATGAAATTCAACTTGAAAGTCAACTTCAAGTGATATTACTAGATTTAGGGTGTTAGCTGATGGAAGCTGAAAAATAACAAGAAGTATACTGAGATTAATTTTAGGTTATAAATAAAAATATTAGCTCATCATCGTAAATTAAAGTAGTGCTTTTGGATACTGAACAGGTGGCTAAAAAGCAAAAGAGAATATTGTCAGATTGCCTCTTTGCCCATAAAAATACTGGACCCTATCTTGCCATAAAGGCTGCAGGAACGAAGCCCGAGATACACTCACTTCAATATGAAGCTAAATATACTGCCAATTAGGCTTGCAGATGGCTTATAATGAGGCTATGTTGCGTCTGTATTTCTAAATTGTCAGTTTAAAGCTAGCAAAACCTTAAATGTGTTCTAAGGAATCAAGAGGAAAGCTGCTGAATTTTTCAGTTACTTGTAAAAACAGTAGATAATACAACACTGAAAACACTGGACACATAATTAAGAAGACATTGTAGAACTCTTACAGTAATATAATCTTCCAAAAAAGAGACTACCTGGGATTCGTACTTGAGGATTAACTCAATGTCCTTCTGAACAGAAAATTTCATATAAACAAATGTTTTATTCTCACCCAAGGGATTTTTATCCCATTTCCATGTTCATGGTGCTCCTCCCAAAAGGAATTTTTCCAGGCATAAATTCCTCTTCAGCAGCAGTTATCATAGAGTAATTGAGGTTGGAGGAGATCTCCAGAAATAATGTAGTCAGCTCTGTTGCTCAAAGCAGGGTGGACTTGAACATGTTACTCATCGTCATCACTTTTTGTCTAATTCATGACTGATCTTGAGATCCATCTCATCATGAGAAACATATCTCATATAAAGTTCTTCTTTTTATCTGCTGCAAGAACTGGGTTTTGCGCTGCATCCATATTACAGTAAACTCCAGTTTCAAAATGAGCAATTATCCCTGTTAATTATTAGACTAATTTAAATGATAGGCAATTGAGAAGAATGAGTACTGTCCAGGTATTAAAATGCCTCTAGAAATTTGACAGATGGTCTTTAAAAGTGTAGCAAGTTGTTAATATCTCAATTACATGGTTTTGGGGAAAAAAATGGCAAAGGCACCTCAGTATGACAAGGTGAAATACTAATTTCTCTGCTCTTGAGTCAAGTTCATAAAATATTTTCAAGGCATATCTTAAGAATAAAGCTTAATTGTTAGCCAAAATTATCTAACTTTAGAAAGACTTTATTCTGTATAATGTTAATCAACATATGATAGTGGTTAATACTAGTTTTAATACTAATGTGTTAGTATGACTCACAGTCTAGTTTTTGTATAACCTTATTCAAGATAACTGCATAATTACTAAGAAAATATTGAAAGCATTTCAGACAGAAAATGTAGAGCTGCCAGGAAAGGCCAGAATGTATGGGTCTTCTAAAAGCATACTTTGAATTATATATCCCTTACTTCTAAACAACAGCTTTATAAGTAGCTTAGACTGAAAACAAAACAAACTCATAATTTATTACAATTAACTACTTTCCGTCTTTCTAAGCTGTCAAAGTAATGAAACCAGACTGAGAAATACTGCAAATTCTGTAGTAAAGATGCAGTGAATAATGAAGAACATATGACTTTCTAAATAGCCAAAATGCAAGTACACCACATGCATGGATAGCGCTATTCTTTTTTTTTTTTTTTCTATTTTTTCCCTTCTCAGCATTTTTAAAGAGGAAAAAAAAAAATTCACTGTGCCACCTAGGCAGTTAACATGATGTCTATTGAGGAGCTAAAGTTTCAAACAACCAGTAATAGATTTAATTTCTCTTGTGTATGAACACCTACCTGTTACCTTACAGGAAATCATACACCCCAGGGCACCATTTCACTTTGCCTATCTTATTTTCAGTTCTCTGTATTATTGTAGAATAACCTGGGGCCAGAGTGGAACATAGCCATAAAAGAATTTGTTTAAACATACCATTATGACTTCATTGAATTGTGATTTGCACTCATTTGGGAAACTATTGGTACTATGATAAAAGGGACTTGGGACCCATACGGAGATTTCAAGGCATCATCCTCTGCTTAGCTATGTGAGAACTACAGATTTTTACCTGGGGTTAGTGTACTTAACTCTTCTATTTGTTGGTTTTCTATAGGAAGGAAGGAATGCACATATGTTTTCCCTTGGGCTCAAGCCTGCATGTGGTCATGAAAACATTGTGCTTTGGAATGAAATCAATAGGATTTCTTTTGTTTGCTTTTATGTGTCTCTTCTGTATGTTTGTGTAGGTTGTATTGAATACTTTTGCTCCTTGGATTAAATATTCGGTAAATTCTAAGACACTGCAGCTGCCTTTGAGTCATAGTATCAAAATATAATTTACATTGGAAGAAACTTGGGAGGTCATTTCCTGAAACTGCCTGCTCAAGGAGTTGTGGTCAATGACTCAATGTCCAGTTGGAGACCAGTAATGAGTGGTGTCCACCAGGGATCCTTGTTGGGACCTATCCTGTTCAACATCTTTGTTGGTGACACAGAAAGTGGGAATGAGTGCGCCCTCAGCAAGTTTGCCAATGACACCAAGCTGTGTGGTTCGGTTGATACACTGGAGGGAAGGAATGCCATCTAGGGGGACCTTGACACGCTTGTGAGGTGGGCAGATGCCAACCTCATGAAGTTTAACCATGCCAAGTTGTCCTGGGTTCAGCAGTAGCAGTCATGTTTTTTCCTTTGTGTTAACTGGTGCAGTGCTGTGTTTTGACTTCTAGTTTGAGAACAGTGTTGGTGAAGCCGATGTTGTCGGTTGTTGCTAAGTGATGTTTACCCTGACCAAGGACTCTGTGAGGCTCATGCTCTGCCAGGGAGGAGGGGAAGCTGTGAGGAAGCAGAGACGGGGCGCCTGACCCGGGCTAGCCGGGGAGGTATTCCATACCACAGCACGTCATGCCCGGGGTGGGGGGTAACTGGGAGTTACCCGGAAGGACAGGGGCTTCCGGGTGGAACTCGTTTTCTTGGCCGGTGGTATCGTATTCTCTTCCCTTGTTATTTTCCCTTATCATTGTTTTAGCTGATAGTAGCGGTGGTGATTTGTTGCTGGACTGTTCTTGTCTCAACCCGTAGGAGTTGCACTCTCTCGATCCTCCTCCCCGTTCCTCCGGGAGCGGGGAAGGGGAGAGCCCCGGTGCGGGGGGGGGGGGGGGGGGGAGACGGACACGGACACGGACCTCGATTGTTGTCAGCTCAGCACCACTCACTGGGAGTGAGCGAACGAGTTACCTGACTGGGTTTAAACCACGACACAAGTGCAAGGTCCTACACCTGGGTTGGAGCAATCCCAGGCACAGCTACAGGTTGGGCAGAGAAGAGATTCAGAGCAGCCCAGCGGAGAAGGACTTGAGAATGTTGGTCGATGAGAAAATGAACATGAGCCAGCTTCAGGGTGATCTCGCAGCCCAGAAAGCCAGCCGTATCCTGGGCTGCATCAAAAGGAGCGTGACCAGCAGGTCAAAGGAGGTGATCCTGCCCCTCTACTCTGCTCTTGTGAGACCTCACCTGGAGTATTGTGTGCAGTTCTGGTGTCCTCAACATAAAAAGGACATGGAACTGTTGGAACAAGTCCAGAGGAGGGCCACGAGGATGATCAGGGCACTGGAGCACCTCCTGTATGAAGACAGGCTGAGAAAGTTGGGGCTGTTCAACCTGGAGAAGAGAAGGATGCATGGAGACCTCATAGCAGCCTTCCAGTATCTGAGGTGGGCTATAGGGGTGCTGGGGAGGGACTCTTCATTAGGGACTGTAATGATAGGACAAGGGGTAACGGGTTAAAACTTCAACAGGGGAAGTTTAGATTGGATATAAGGAGGAAGTTTTTTACTGTGAGGGAGGTGAGGCACTGGAATGGGTTGCCCAGGGAGGTTGTGAATGCTTCATCTGTGGCTGTGTTCAAGGCCAGGTTGGACAAGGCCTTGGGTGGCATGGTTTAATGTGAGGTGTCCCCGCCCATGGCAGGGAGGTTGGAACTTGATCTTAAGGTCCTTTCCAGCCCTAACTGTTCTATGATTCTATGATTCTATGCCTTCAGTGCTGGATGAGCCCTTGTCCAGTTCAGTTTTAAAAAACTCTGACGATGGACACTACCATCACAAACCTGTTCCAATTCCTACATATCTTTCCCCCCCCCCTATCTTTACAGGCAGTCAGAATTTCCCTTGCTACAGCTTGTAACAACTGCCTGTTGTCCTCTGCTGTGGACCTTTTAGGAAAGCTTGGCTCCTCTTCTCTGCAGTCTCCCAAACCCTGCTGCTCTACACTCTTCTCCTCACATGTTCCATCATCCTAACCGTCCCCTGCTCAGCCTTGCTCCAATATGTGCAGGAAAGCCGCAGACTTTACACAGTACTGCAGATACGGCCTTGTGACTGCCAAATAGAGGGGAGTTTTCTTTCCTTAACCTGCTTGGCTGTCCCCTTCAGTCGTTCCCAACACAGGAGATCTAGGCCCTATACTGCTTGGAAGTAAACATCAAGCTCTGGAAAAAAGAAATTTTTATTTTTATTTTCAGTCTGCTGAGAACTTTTTTGTAACTTGCAGATGTCAACTTTGGATCCAGGGTTATTAGTGCCGTTCACCTGTTTCCACGAGGTGGTGCTAGAGAAGGATAGTTTCAAAGAGCTGTAGGTTAGTAGGAGCTGTAGGTCGGTTAGCAGCTGTTTATCGTCCTTGGTGTTAGCCCATGTAATTTGCCAGAGACAATAGATAGCAGCTGGTAGAGAATCTGCTTCTCTGCAGCTATTCACATATACAAGGAACATGAGGATTTGCTTTTAAAGCACACAAATGTCGGAGAAATTTAGCCTGCCTATGACTTCCTTGGTTAGACAAATTTTGGACAGATAGAAACAAAACCGAGATGACATTTTTAAAATTTGTTTATACACACCCTCTACTTCAGAATTCATGCCACATATATCTAAAAGCAGCAACACTCAAACAGAATACCCTAAATCAGTGGGAAACTACAAGATATATATATTATTATATTTATTGTAATGTCAACATCATCACACCATCCTAGCTAAGAGAAAAAAGACCCTTGACTTGAGACTGAGTAAGTGCAGGGGTGAGAACTTAATACCAGGGAAGCGGCATAACCGAGTCTTTGTGTATTGATGTGCTGTGTTACTTAAGTTTCCCAATAGGAACTGCATGATTTGAATTACTTACAAGTTTTAGTACTGTTGCAATTACACTAATGCTAGATTGTAATTTTTTGTTTATACTGTAAAAGCATTTATTAGACTAACAATTTCTAATTCTAATTTCTAGTTCTTTCATCTGAAGGTGGTATGTAACAGTGTATATACTAGGAACATATTACAGGGCTAGCAGGGCTGGCTGCCAATCTCTTGCTTTAACGCAGAATGGTTGTTCTTAAACTCACACTTAAATGCAGTCATTCTTTTACCAGTTTTCAGTGGTTTTCACTGTAAGTGTTGATTTGTTTTTTTTTGTGTGGTTTTTTTTTTTCTGTTTTTTTTTTTTGTTGTTGTTGTTGTTTTTTGTTTGGTTTTGTGTTTGTTTTGTTTTGTTTTTTTACTGTAAATGATCATTCCCTCTCTATGATTGAAAGAATTCTGGTTTCCTAAAAAATTAGCACATAGATTCTAAGACAATATAGTCCCCTCTATTAAATACATCATTTTGGTTAGCTTTTTTTCAGGTTAACTAGCATAAGGATCACATTGTTTATAGTTATTGATGTTATTCTCACAAAATTTATTCTAACAAATCATAAAGTTCTAGAAGTTATATGTGAAGGATACTTGCATTAAATTGTTCTGCAGCAAATAAAACTTGGTATTTTTTTCAAAGCACAGCTTTTGAAGAGGAGAAAAAAGAACAAAATATTTCTATTAATATTGTAATAATTGTCACATCTGCTAAGTGAAAGTTGAATATCAGTACTGTTTTGAAAATAAACTGCAAAATAGTAATTATGTTTCTAATTCAACTGTTAAATACATTTGATAAATGGGTTTGCATTCTAAGTGTTACAGGCTATATTTTTCTAAAAGACTCACTGGTTTTCATTCTCTGTTTTTTAAATAAAATTTCTACATGCTTTCTTCCTCACGAAAGAAAAACTTACCTGCCACTCCTGAGACACTGAGATTGGTGGGAATACAAAAATGTCAGTTTGAAGAGTTGGTATGAGCAAAACAAAAATCCAGGAAGAATTAGGATCCAGGACCTGATAACTTGTTTTTCTGTGTACATCTACAGTTACAAGCTGCCTGAATTTATTGTGTTTCCTGAGAAAAATTGTAAAATGACATTTCTATATTAGAACTCACATCTGAAAAATTACCAAATTACCACCGCTGCTTTCCATAAGGACTTTTGTCCCTTAAATGGTTAAAAAAAAATCTTATTTTTAAGGTAGATGGTAAAAGTACAAAATTCTGCAAAGAACCATAATTTCAGTTTTATGTATAAAACGGATTCAAAATTCACTGCTAAGGATACTTTTTTGCTGACGTCAGCAACGGTGATTTCGTTAGTATGCTTTGTGTGTGCTTTATGGTGAATTGTCATCATTTCATCAACTTACCATCTAGAGAGCATGGTCTGCAATTTAGTAAGCTGGTCACATTGCCAATAATAAATCATAGAATCATAGAATCATAAAATCATTAGGGTTGGAAAGGACCTTAAGATCATCTAGTTCCACCCCCCCTGCTGTGGGCAGGGACACCTCACACTAAACCATATCACCCAAGGCCTCGTTCAACCTGGTCTTGAACACTGCCAGGGACAGAGCATTCACAACCTCCCTGGGCAACCCATTCCAGTGCCTCACCACCCTAACAGGAAAGAATTTCCTTCTTATATCCAATCTAAACTTCCCCTGTTGAAGTTTTAACCCGTTACCCCTTGTCCTATCATTACAGTCCCTAATGAAGAGTCCCTCCCCAGCACCCCTATAGGCCCCTTTCAGATACTGGAAGGCTGCTATGAGGTCTCCATGCAGCCTTCCCTTCTCCAGGGTGAACAGCCCCAACTTTTTTAGCCTGTCTTCATACGGGAGGTGCTCCAGTCCCCTGATCATCCTTGTGGCCCTCCTCTGGACTTGTTCCAACAGTTCCATGTCCTTTTTATGTTGAGGACACCAGAACTGCACACAATACTCCAGGTGAGGTCTCACGAGAGCAGAGTAGAGGGGCAGGATCACCTCCTTTGACCTGCTGGTCACGCTCCTTTTGATGCAGCCCAGGATACGGTTGGCTTTCTGGGCTGCAAGCGCACACTGCCGCCCCATGTTCATTTTCTCATCAGCCAACACCCCCAAGTCCTTCTCCACAGGGCTGCTCTGAATCTCTTCTCTGCCCAACCTGTAGCTGTGCCAGAGATTGCTCCAATCCAGGTGTAGGACCTTGCACTTGGCTTGGTTAAACTTCATGAGGCTGGCATCAGCCCACCTCACAAGCGTGTCAAGGTCCCTCTGGATGGCATTCCTTCCCTCCAGGGTATCAACTGAACCACACAGCTTGGTGTCATTGGCAAACTTGCTGAGGGCGCACTCAATCCCACTGTCCATGTCACTGACAAATATGTTGAACAAGACCGGTCCCAACACCGATCCCCGAGGGACACCACTCGTTACTGGTCTCCAGCCGGACATTGAGCCATTGACCACAACTCTGTGTGCGGCCATCCAGCCAGTTCTTTATCCACCGAGTGGTCCATCCATCAAATTGATGTCTCTCCAATTTAGAGACAAGGATGTCGTGTGGGACAGTGTCGCACGCTTTACACAAGTCCAGGTAGATGACATCAACTGCTCTACCCCTGTCCATCAGTTCTGTAGCCCCATCATAGAAGGCCACCAAACTGGTCAGGCAGGATTTCCCCTTAGTGAAGCCATGCTGGCTGTCACCAAGCACTTTGTTGTTTTCCATGTGCCTTAGCATGCCATCCAGGAGAATCTGCTTCAAGATTTTGCCAGGCACAGAGGTGAGACTGACTGGTCTGTAATTCCGCGGGTCATCCATGTGGACTGTGAAGTGGTAGTGTCTCAGATAGTGAAATGGAGGTGGACTAGATGACCTTTAAAGGTCCCTTCCAACCCATACTGTTCTATGATTCTAGAAATTATTATACCTGATATGTAACTGAATTTATTATGCAACATAATAGATAGTGCTACAATAATTTTAGTGTAATGTATGCTGAAGTCAATATCCAGATTTTGTGGTTTTTTCTTCCTATTGACTTCACTGAACTCTTATCATATCCAGAAGTTGTGTCATTTAGGGAATACTCAAAAGCTGTCTTCTGTTCAGGCAGCATTGGAAGCAATGGATTGATTTTCACTGTTTGAAGAACACAACAAGCCCAGCAGTGAAACTCCACACTGCTAGTAGCAGGGGGTGGGGAGGAAATCTTTCAAGATCTCACAGACCTTTGGAGTTTGGTCTACTGTAGATAATTACCTTACTGTAAGGGCATTGGTGTGATTGACTGATGCTAGGATTCCTGTTTCAGGTATGCATTGTTGATTATATTTACAGAGAACAATTCCTGCAACTGCTGTGTAGTTTGTAGGTTGTTCCACTGCAACTAAGCAACAACTTCTTGGCATGGGTGCATGTTTGTATATAAATATACACGTACTTGCATCAAATGACACCTACTTGCACCAAATGACTTGCATCTAAGAAAATTGCCACAAAATCACAGTGGTACTACATGCACAGCAGTGGAAAATCAGATCTTTAACAGCTAGTGATCCTGATCACTTTTGATTTGTCTTCTTCTGTATTACAACTGTTTTGTTCCTTGCAGGGTATGGCCTGATGACATTTGTGTGTCAGCATCTCTTTCACACTGATACACCCTGTTGGTAAAAGGCAGGTGCTCCTCTGTTGTACCACATGCAAGTGCCTAGTTTTTACTTTGTTCAGTCCTTTTGAACAGTTAATTCTTTTTCAGGTGTTGCTCTGCACTCTGCTTTGCAGCTGAACATGACTGTGTTTCCCTCTATGATTCAGAAATGGAAGCCAATATGTCAGAGCAATTTTCTGCTGGTATTCGTAGGCATGTGCTAAGCCTCATCAGTTCAATGTGCCTCCTCTCTGCCTGCACATCCTGAGTCTGATGCTTAGTGTACATTTTCTTAGAGAGCTGCCATACAGGATACATGCTGAAATTGCATAATGGAGTATATTGGCTGACTTAGAGCTACAAGGGCAGAGAGATCTGCCTATCCTTCATCTTCTTCCTTTGTTCTCAGACCTGAGACACCTTTTCCACTCCTTTTCCAAAGCCAGTCAGTCAGACAGGACATACACATATGCATTTAATAACTTCTAAATCTTTTCTTCTGAAGTTCAGGTGAGCTTTTAAGAGACATTTTTAAAAGTAAAATGTTTACCACACAGAGAACTAACTGTGCTTTGTGTTTCATATCCATGTATGCTTCCTTCTTTTTCCTGTCTTTGAAATATCCCCTGTGTATTTTTTCCCTTTCAGAAGAATTCAGCTCCTTAAAAGCATAACTGTGCAGGTAAGACAAAAAAAAAGACTGACTAATTAATATGTTTTTCAAATCTAGCCCTTCTCTTTTCCTATTGAAAGTACAGAAATAAAGGATGGTAATCACGCAAAGAAACTACAAAGAAGTGAAAGTTAAGCCAGGATGGAAATTAGATGATCTCAAATTTCCTTCTTTTCTGCTAGCTTCTGTTATTATACAAGTTGGTTGGGCACCTAGGCCACTGCAAGATAGACAAGTTACTTTTCCTGTAAATATGACACCCTGAAGTAAAAATTTTTGTCCTCGTTGGGTTCTTTGTTTTCCAGCTTGCGAATATCAAGCGAGTCATCTTTCACATACAGGTAGTAACTTGTGTCTTCGTAGCACTGGAACTGCACTGAATCACCTTGGTAATGCATGATGAAAAAGTGATTATCTTCACTCAGCTATGAAAATACACAAAGTAAAGAACATAAGTTATATTTTAATATCCTTTTAAGAGGTTTCCATGTGACAAAAATTAGTGTTTTTTCTGGCTTGTTTTATTTTGAATGCTTTTCTCCAGTAACACATACTTACTAATTTCTAGATAAATCTTTGGCAATACCTAATCATTTCGGGAGAGATTCTATCATAACTATGAGTAAAATAATACCTGCCTCTCTCAAAGGACTGAGTATTTCCAGACCCAAGCATTCTTTTGCTTCATAAAAAGACCAGCAGTTTTCCTCTGCAGTATACCTGTTATTTGGATCATTTAGGATTTTCAGCTGATTATTTTCTTATCACAAACCTACCCCGTCAGTTGTCACTAGCAACAAAATGTCAATCAACAGTTTTTCCTGCCTCTTTTGGAGTGAAATTGGAATGTTTCAGTCTCAATTACTCTTAATCAATTTTTCTTTTACCTGTGATTTTTCTCTCCAGTTTCCAACACACTTTTTTCCAGATACATCTTTGGAGGAATGGCTTTTGTCAAAACAGCCCCTCTGTGTGTCGGAATGTGTCTGGGCTCTCTAGGTACCTCCAGGTGAGGATGGAAAAACAGTTACCAGAAAAAAAACATGTCAGAGAGTGGAAGAGGGCGTGCTGAGAGATAGCCTCTGAAAACATAAGACCTCGGGTTTACAAGCCCTGTTAAATCTACAAGGACAGGTAAGGTCAGGATACCAAGGAGGTGCTGAACCAGCCCAAGGCTTCCAGCACAGACTGGCACCCACAACGGATCATGTAACCCACACCACACCCAAGAAAGCAGCGGTTGCTGTAGGAGGGCAGACTACAGGACAGTGTTTGTAAGCACACCCGCTGACACAAGGCACTGTGTGCATGAGTGACCTTGCGCACAGCTCCCTGGTGTGGGTACGAGGCCCTGCTCCCAAGCGTGTGCACTGGGTGAGGGAGTAGCTGAGAAGACTGTGTGAATAGTTACATGCTGCTAATAGTAAGAGCTCAATTAATAAAGGGTTGAGATTTATGATTCCCCCAACTCAACCTCTTGTCAGGGGGCAGGGAATTCATACCATCTTTTGCAGAAGGCTGGGGTGGTAAATGAATGCATCACAATCAAATTATTTCATCTTCCCTTTTTGAGTGACCTGTTTGAACACCCTCATCCTACCTACAGGACAGTTCTATAAATCTGACCAGTCTGGCATATTACCATAGTGCACAATGTTTAAGGGGACCTCTGAAGTGAAACTGAATGCCTGGGGGAAAGGCTTGCAGCTGTGCTGCATATTACAGCATTGGCAATAATCACCCTTCCACAGAAGGAGGAATGTGTCCTTTCAGCCATTGTGACAAAAGGGGACATAAAGAAAATGTCCTGCAGTTATTATAAAATACATGAAAGCAACTTGAGGATACACCTCCTGTATTAACAAAGATAAAATAAGGAAGAGCTAAAATATTCTGTCCTGATCAAGCCAGGCACAAAGGAGTGAAGGGCACACTACAATCTACATTTTGCCTCAGATGAAACAAGGCACATGATCAAAAACTGCATGAGGCATAAAATGATGAAAAGTGAACAAGCAAAACTGAGCTGCAACCTCAATTGCACCAGTGAAGCTACAGACCTTGGAAATATTACAAATTAATTGTAAGGCACTTTGAATTTGTTATTAAAATGGGGTTGAAGACACACCAGTGTTTTAGTTACTGCTGAGCAGTCCATGCACAGCATCATCAAGACCTTCTTATTTCCCACTCTGCCCCAGCGAGTAGGCTGGGGGTGGACAAAAAAGCTGTGAAAGAACACAGCTGGGACAGCCATCCTGGACTGGCGAAAGGGATACTTCATGCCATATGTCATGGGGAGCCGTAAGGACTAGTGTAGAGAAAGCAGAGGGTGCAGATATTTTTTGCTTCTGAAGTGGCTTTTGCTCAGAGACTGGCTGGGCAATGATCTGCTTACGGGATGAAGTAAGTGCTTCAGCGTCACTTGAGGGTTTTTTACCTTCACATATTATGCTGTCTTTCTCTTGACTCACAAGTTTCACTTACACTCTTGCTATTCTCTCCCCTGTACCACTGGAGGGGAGTGGGATTGAGTGAGTGGCTGTGTGGGGGCTTGGCTGCTGGATGTGACCAACACACCTCAGTGCTTTTCTTTTCACAGATGGTCCTGTCCTGACAAGTGGCAGGGCTGTGATTCCAGCCCTGGGGCAGTCGGTTCCAGGCATGCTGGATATCCCTTCACATGAAAGCAAACTGTGGCCAGCACTCTGCTGCCAAAGGGATCAAGAAAAATGCTTTGGCAATGTTAGCTGTAGCATACACTGACATATTTGACTCCCATTCATATTGGAGCTCTGGACATCTGATACAGCAGCACTCGGTGGTGATATGACTTTTCTCAGGCCAGAATAGTTAACTTCCGCACTCCACTAGATTTTGACATGGGCAATATGGGACTACTGAAGGGTGAGTGAACTTTGCTGATCACTCCTTCATTTTCCAGTAGATGAATTAAAATTTTTGAGCCAAAAAATAACCCCAAACCCACAAGCTGCATGCTGGGTTGATCCCAGCCAGCAGCAGAGCACTGTAAAAATAGCATTGGTGTTTCTGACACAATCAAAAGTTCTGAACCAACATAATTCTGTGGACCTCACCTGCCAGATTTTGCCTGTTTGGAATTCCATTTTCTTTATTATGAGCTATTTAACTGATGGAAAGAGTAAGTCCCACAATCAGATAATGGAATCATAGAACAGTTTGTGTTGGAAGGGATCTTTAGGATCATCTAGTTCCAATCCCCTGCCATGAGCAGCGACACCTCACACTAAACCACATTGTTCAAAGCTCCATTCAACCTGGCCTTGAACACTGCCAGGGATGGGGCAGCCACAGATTCTCTGGGTAACCTGTGCAACAGTGAACAACTTCTTCCTAATATATCTAGTCTAAATCTACCCTCTTTCAGTTTAAAATCGTTGCCCCTTGTCCTGTCACTACTTGCTTTCATACGGAGTCCCTCTCCACATTTCTCCAAGGTCCCCTTTAGGTAGAAGACCACTATAACGTCTCCCCAGAGCCTTCTCCAGGCTGAACAAGCCAGGCTCCCTTGGCCTTTCTCCATAGCAGAGGTGCTCCAGCCCCCTGATTATATTCGTGGCCTCCTCTGGACTCACTCAAGCAGGTCCACATCCCTCTTGTGTTGGGGGCCCCAAAGCTGCATGCAGCACTGCAGGTGGGGTCTCACGAGAGCAGAGCAGAGGGGCAGGATCACCTCCCTCAACCTGCTGGTCACGCTCCTCTTGATGCAGCCCAGGATACGGTGGGTTTCTGGGCTGCGAGTGCACACTGCAGGGTCATGTTGAGCCTCTCACCAACCAACATCCCCAAGTCCTTCTCCTCACGGCTGCTCTCAATCCAGTCTCTGCCCAGCCTGTAGTTGTGCCTGGGATTGCCCTGACCCGGATGCAGGACCTTGCACTTGGACTTGTTGAACTCCTTGAGGTTTGTGCTGTCCCTCTGGATGACATCATTCCAGTGTGTCAACCACATCACGCAGCTTGATGTCATCATCAGACTTGCTGAGGGTACATCAGTACCACTGCCTATGTCACTGACAAAGATGTTAAACAGGATCAGTCCCAACACTGACCCCTGAAGGACACCACTCATCACCATTCTCCACTAGGACACTGAGCCATTGGCTGCAATTCTTTGAGTGTGACCATCCAGTCGATTACTTATCCACCAAGTGGTCCATATGTCACATCTATGTCCCTCTAGTTTAGAGACAGGATGTCATGTGGGACAGTGTCAAATGCTTTGCACAAGTCCAGGTAGATGACTTCAGTCGCTCTTCCCTTATCCACCAATGCTGTCACCCTGTCGTATAAGGATCTTTCATGACTATATAGCTAACTTTTGACTTAATTTGTCTGTCTTGTTTAGCTTCATCCAACTATTCAGCAAACTAGAGAGGACCCTAGAATAAAAGCTGTTAGAGCTCTGAATGGAGGTATGAGAGTTGTAGCCTTTCAGACCTCCAGGCTGGGGAATTCCAGACAAAGTTTTGGGAAAATTGCATCCACCTATCATAACCTAATAACACTGCGTTATCCACCAAGGCAAAACATGGAGAAAAACAGTCAGATCTAGTGATAGAATTATTGACTTCATTAATCTTTCCAGAAAATGTTCCAAGTTGAGAAGGAATTTAGGAGGAATCAACTGAGGAAGGAAAAAGGAAAGAAGTTTTGAAACTGAGGGAAAACTGAGTGCTACTACTACTTAATAAGAGCTGAGAGGGTTAAGTATACAGATACAAAGGTCTGAGAGTGATAAGGTATCATGAACAGTAAAATACTATGGTTGAACCAGAACAGAAATAACACTGAAGGGAGATAATACATGTATGGACCGAAGTAGATGTATATTTCTCCGATAACCAATATACAATGGCTAAACACTCCACTTCGGGAATGTAATTAATGAAAATGGCAAAAAAAAAAAAAAAAAATTAAAACCTATTCCTACATATAACAACACAGAATGTGATCAGCTTTTGTTAGTAATTCCCTCCTCTACTATTTTGCCCCCTGTACTCCCTCCTCCTACAATCTGTTTAGCTCTCTGTGTCCCAAGGATACAGGCTCACCACTGCTACTACATGGCTGCACAATTTTGGTCCAGACTTCTAAGGAAACTGCTAATTTGTGAGGCAGCCTAAAAGAAGAAAGAAGGGCTGGGAACAGTACCAGTCTAGCTGAGAACTCCAGGTCAAATCAAGCCATTGATGCCAACAGCGAATGCTAAGTAAAATTCACTTCAGCATCATGTGTGGCCTACATCAAGTGACAATGTTTATAAATGTAATCTTACTTGCGCTTAAAGAGACTGTGTTGGCTAGTGGGAGAATTATGTATAAGGGGTGGGAAACATCCCATCATTGGCAACGTGTTGTAGGGAGATAGTTGTGAAAACCTTTTCTATTGTGTAGCTAAAGGGAAATACAGTTCTGTATCTCTTAATTCATTCTGTTGTGTGGTTAGCTGCATTTGCTTGTATGATATCATTAATTATGATATCCATGCTCCATTATAGAGTTAAAATAATTACCATTATAAGTAAATGTGAGCCTGCTCCTGAGTGAACCACTGGTGTTGGCCTCTGCAGATGGGTGACTGCAAGCATGTGCAGTGCCTGAGGGAGTAACTTCACATACAATGCAGAGTTTTCCACTCTTACCAACATAGTGTTGCAGTAGATGCTGGCTGTGGTCTGTGTTACCTTCCTTAAGGTTTGATCCCCCCCCAGAATAAGATGTTATTATAAAATATTATTTGCTGTTACAAGCTGTTATTATTTTATTGTGTTAATAACAGCCTAATTGCCAAAGGAACTTTCAATAAATATTGATTGTGAACTCTGCCTCCATAAGCCTTGCTTACAGGAATAGAAATTTATAGCACTCTATGCAACTCTTCCTGCTGGTGTAACAGCAGGCTCCACAGATTCTCGTGTTTCTGGTAATTCTACTGGCAGCCTTCCAGTAAAAAGAAAATGGCTCTCTTTAAGACTTACTATTACTTACTATTTCTCCATCTCAGTTGACTATTCATCCTAAGGATAGTGGGAGCTTAATTCATCACACCAGATACTATTTCCTGTCCAGTGTACTCACTCCAGAAGGTTTATTAAGAATCTCATGATCCAGACTTGATTATGATTTTGCCTCTTGGCTTAACTGGATGTGGTTCAAGTATGGGCTGCTGGTTTCTCCTCACACAAATGAGTAATATTTGTTTTAATTCTACTTGAAGATATCAGCAAGAGACCATAACAAGTAGATCACTGTCTGTCTTGCTAGGTAATGAACAGGTTCTCAGAATCAGTTTTTCATTTTAATTATCTATTTAGAAACCCAGAGTGATGAATAGGTCTCTACAGGCAACTGTTACAGATCTTCTTTCCAGCTGTCCCCCAAACTTGCAGCCATCAAACACTAATTCTTTCCCTATGAACAGCTCCACAGAAAAATGACACATCTTCTTAAAAGAGTATGAAGTACATTTTAGAAGAATGCAATATGACTGTGATAGTTTATATCACACAAGGACTAGAACTAGAAGTTGCCTTATAAATTTCCTAAGCTGCACTGCTTTCTCCTTGAATGTAGAGCCAAGGAACGTTAAGTGCCTCAGCAGGAACTTAAACTGAAGGACTGACATGGATTTTTCAGGCCCAGTAAGGAGAAGTTTTTTTCATTAATTATTGAAAAAAATATACAGTAGTGTAGCTCATTCCTTGAAAGACCGTTTCAGAATGACTTCAAACAAGAAATTTGTTGTGGTTTCAAATTACCAGAGTTCCTTTCTGATTCAGGAGAAATTTTAGGCATGTTAGAAATACTAGGCTGGGAATTTTAGGTTTTCAGTGTTTCACATTTGCTATTATGAAGTTCTGATCCTAGATAGCTTTAATTTTGCTCAGTGAAATTGGAAAGACTGTCTTTTCAATCCCTTGTGTAGCAAGTTCCCTGGACTACTATTATTACTTATATTTCCTTAGGTTTTCATTTTCTCCAGGTTATAATGTCTGTCTAAGGTATCTTACAGAACAAGTAAAGTACTTACTTGTTCTATAAAGTACTTACTGTGTTCACAATATTTTATCACTGGCTCTAGGAAAGAGCCAACAAAATCAAGCTTTGGTCACAAAAACATATTAAGAAACCACCTGTCTACCTGTATTTCTATACAGAGTGCATTAATCCTGGTTTATAATCATCTACTGATGAAGAATTCAGTTTGATAGTATTTCAGGAACTGCTTACTTTTTATATTTATATTAAATTATATATATTTTTTAATGGTTTCGTTACTTCTCAGTAGTTTTTGACAAAGGGTTCACTATTTCTGTAAATTATCATTGTTTTTGTAATCTGACCCTTCTAGACCTGCTAATACACTCATTCAGATTTTCTACATCTCATCTAAGAATTTGTACCTGGTGAAAACTGTTTTGTATTTCCCTGTATTTTATATGAGTATAATACTACAGGAAACATCTCTGTCTTTCATGTTTTGATTGAAAGTCAGATATTTTTCCTGTACATTAAAGGATGCACTCATACATTCAAGCCAAGCCAAAAGTACAGAAAATTTCTTATTCTCCTTTTTTTTTTTTTGAGGAAAATACTAGAGATCAGATGAAGTTAGAAAGCAAAGAATTTGTCACTTAGTGAGTAACAGCAGGATGCATTTAGCTGCACTTCTCACAAACCTGTATTTGCATACACACCCTCTCAGACACACATTTTTACATGTTCAATCATAATCAGATACCTGTTTGACATCAGGATCTTCATGGTTGCATGTTTTCATGTTGCATTTTTCCACTGAAGGATAATCTGGCTCTGAACTGCATGCTTTTAAGACCTGTGTTTATAACCACCCAGATTGGTAATTTTGTCTTCATATTTAGCTCTTTTAATCCACTGAATATCTTATTAATTCTAAAGAACACTCCTTTTTTTTTTTAAAAAAAAAGTAAATTCTATTAATGATTAAATTCAAATTAGCCAAGATTAATAAACTGTCAAGCTTTCAAAACTCATCCCTGAATATATCCCTCTTTTACCATTTGCAATGTAAAATGGAGTGGAATGAAAGCAAATACCAAAGACAGTACTTCAAACTGTCTAATGCCCAAATTCATTTTGCATTGCAGCCAAGACTGAACCATGCTGTAATACCAAATACCGAATTTTTTTCAGAGATAAGGGGACATCTTCCAAACCAGAATTCCTGATGAGATTAAGAAAATTAATTGTATTCTGCTGGGGAAAGAAAAGCCCATGATCTTTCAGAGGTTTTTACATATTTGGAGACACTAAACATGTCTGTCTTAATTTCCAGATAAGAACTGCCTTTAATCATGTAAAGAAACATAGTGTGGTATAACCCAGTACTTTAAAATACGTGGTTGAGAAGTAAAATCCATTAGGGCTCAACTCTTAGCTCTTTCCTTGTTTTGGCAAAACACCTTTGAAACAATTTGTGAAAATGTAATCTCTGAACTACAAAAATTCTTTTAAAAAGATTGCTTTTTCTAGGACAGAAAGGAAAATCCCAATGGGGTAATAGGCTATAAATACAATTAATGTATCTCACAACATTCATTTGCCCAGATAATTTCAGGAAATACATCTTAGGGAAAATCATCTATGAATTAAAACCAAATGAAAAACATCAAAGACTTAATTTGAGGAAACATTTGATGATTTACATCACCATACCATGGCCAACATTAGATGAAGGGTCATTCTTTATCTCAATGTAACCTGTGTAATGAGAGCTTCTTGAACCTTTGCCCTGGTTTAGCGGGTAAACTCTACATAATGTCCTTGCTCAAATGGATTTTAATAAATGTTATAACCCTCCAATATCGAAAGCTATCCTTGCCTGCTCTTCCTACCATAAGCAAACTTTCGCAAAACTGGAGAAAATGAGAATGCTCTCACGATATATGGTAAATGTTTAGAACAGGATATTACATTCAGCTGTATTTTCTTTTAATCACATTCCTTATCTTGTAATTCAGGTTGATTGAGAGAAATATATTTCCCATCTTAAACTTCTCTCTCTCAAAGACAGCATTCATCCTCCTTCCTCCACTTTTATTTCTTACATGTTTTCTGGTTGAGAAGTCTCCTGTCCCTCCACAGACACTGGAACCAATATCCCTAACTGTCATTTAGTGATAGTATCAGCTACTTAACCTAATAAAACAGGTTATTGAAAAAATAGGATTTTTTTTTTTTTTTTTCCCCCAGGAAGTGTAGAGGGAGTTGGTCAGAAGTTGTGAAATGTGGAAGATGGTAAGTAAAAGAATATTAATTTGAAAAGGTCTGGGGGGGAAATTGTCCTATAGTATGAATGAGCAACCCTAAGTTACAAAGGAAATAAACTTACCTTCAGAGAAAGATGCTTCTTACCCTTGCACAATAGGACAAATTCATTAAGCTTTGATCTCTGAGTGAGGATCACCACATTTTTAGAATCTGTTTTACACAGAGGAGAATATTGTAATAAAATACATATCACTTTATAAAATGAAGCAGAGCTGAAAGTATTTTGTACAGAAACAATATTCAGGTTCAATTTACACTGATGCATATAGGACTGGTAACAAATATAATCACTTTTGGTACCATTGTCTTCTGTGGTGCATGTAAAGGTTACGGATTTATGATGCTTTAAGTTTGCTATATACACACTTTACTTGTCTATATTTATAGCTATAGAATATCAGTTATATATTAGTATAGAATATGAACTACAAAGGCATATATATTAGTACTTGGTGCATATATGTAATATACATGCTTATGTAATACGCCTAAATATGCATACTATGGAAAATGTAGGATTTTTTTCCTTTCATTCTCTTCATGCTTTCTTTTCAAAATCTTTCCTCTGTCGTAAATGTGGGTGCATTAGATTTACTTCCTTTTCAGATAACACTGTATTTTCAGCTGCAGGAAATAAGACCATATGAATATTACAGGACACTCCTCAGCCTGATAAACTGACAATAGTCATTACCATACAAAAGCTTCAGCAAAAGGTAGACAGGTCAAGGGACCCTTTGTCAATTGACAGGGTATACAAAAGCCCATGACATTAATAATTATGCAATGATGCTATAACTGCCTGACTGTCTTGCAGATTTACTTCAAATAATACATCTTCTGCTTTTAGAAGTATCTTAGGTGCACTGTTTAAGACAAAAAAAAGATTAAAAAAAAAAGTAGCAGTTATCTGTATGTCTGTCACTGCAGCAACTGAATGCAATCTTTACAGATGTTGGGTAATCATAAATGAACAGTTGCAGTTGAGGAGATTTTTTTTTTCATATTACCTAAGGTATTTTTTAGCCTTAGAAGGACATTCAGAATCAGGAGAACATAGTCATCCCACCTGGCTAATCTTAGCTGCTCTAGTCCTGGCCACAATTTCAGTTGCCCTAATTTACCCAACTGTAATGTTTTTGTGGAAGTCTTCTGAAAGAGTATTTTCTGAGCCAGCTACAGCATGAAAATAGCATAAAATTCCTGTTAAAAAGCAATACACACTCCAGCCTAGTGTATTTTCCTCAATTTACATACGTATTCAGATAAATGTAGTGGAACGTAGAGGGTCTAAGATTCTGCCATTGTTAGTACATTTTGTGACATCACCAGATTGCCTCAGCCACTATGGTCCAGCTTCAGCTGTAGCATGTAAGAGGCACATCATCAGGCAAGAGAGATTTCATATCCATGTTGAGAGTGTTCTGACTTAGATGTAAGAGTGGCAACAGAAGAGATGCAGGAGTCCAGTCAATTCACCGGGGACACATCAATGTGAGTTATGTCCTAGCTATCCTTGGCTTTCTCTGTCTGTAGAATTTACTGTGACTTGTTTATTCTTTATTTAGCTTGAGTAAATCCAAAGAAGTCTAATTTTCCCTGTCACCTCTACAAAATATGACAAGTGGTCTACCAGGCAGACACTGAATGGCAAAGAAAGTAAGGAATCTTCCCATGATTTCATATGTGATGCTTCCACTCTCTGGAGGCTTTTGGATGAATTACTTCACCTATGTGATTACTTACCAGAGTCTAAGGGCTGATTTTACAGATTCATGCAAAGGAAATGCTTTGAAATCAGCTAATACAAAAAAAAAAAAATTCTTGCTTGGGTTGTCCCTGAAATGTGAACCATTGGAATTTGGGAGGATATCAGTATCTTATACTGTAACCTAGAAATCCCATTTGGCCATTGTTCAAGGTATGGTACTGGGCCAGATAGGTATTTCCTCTCATCTATGACAGCAGCCCTTTATGGCTGAAATTGTAATACATTTCTCCTCTGTTGGAGAATACCTGGAATTAAGATATTTTAGATTTTCCCAATAATTTCTTACTCTTCCATAATATTCAAAGAATGTATTTCCTTTTCCTTGACATCCATTTCATTTTGGGTTTCCTCTCCTGTTACAACAGGTCTTTGCTAGCTAAGACCCATATGTCAGCAATACAGCACACACACTTTTCTTGGGAAAAAAAAAAAAAAGAAAAGAAGTTGGATTTTCTAGCTTGTATACATTATATTTCCTCATATACAAACGTCTTCAGTCCAAGCCATTACTTGCTAAGGCAAATTTTGTGACTTCACAGATTTTTTTCTTATGGAACACAGAAGGCTCTTTAATTTTTAGAGTTGTCCAGCAACCTGACTTAAATGAAAATCTGGTATAATATGTTACTTCTCTGTAAAGTCTACATATAAATATTTACTTTTCCAACTCTCAAATGCCTCTTCAATACCACGCCCTAACAAAGAGAATGATACCTTTTATTCTAACAGAAGTCTTACCAGTAACTGCTGATTCATTCCTGGTAAACACACTTAACCACGCAATATCTAAAATAAAAGATATTTAATAAATATGTGGAATTGTTTAAATTTAAAAGCACTGTAAGCAATTTAAAGAATTATTTTAAAACATAATCTGAAAGAGACTGAGTAATAACAATTGGCATCAGACTACATTTCTTGCAGGTTTCTGAATTCATATAACCCCAGAAGACCGTGCAGTTAGACTTGTGAACAGGTACCCTGAAGTCTGAACTTTGAGGCTAATAAATGTATTGATTGAAGAATTATCTTTTGCAAAAGAGAATGCACCTGAGAAAACAGAAGTCAGTAATGAGATGTAAGGCCTAAAATGCTATTGAAGAGAAGCCTGGAAGTCTTTGGCAGCAGATGTGAGGACCCTAATAAGAAATGTAAAAGATTGGAAAATAACACATAGCAATAGCAGATGGTTTCTGGCTTTTCCAACAACAGCCTGAATCACTATCTGTGAAAACATCACTCACTTCAGGTCAAAGTCACAATCATCTGGGTTACAGATGTTTCCTAATATGTTGCCTGAACTGTATTGTCATTAATATATGTTTGCTGTGATTGTGTTTACATATACAAGAATATCACATAGCATTTTCTTTTTTTTTTCCTTTTCCTCTAGGAACATCAGTATCTTCTGCATCAGGATTGTCATACTACAAATCTATTCACAAACTGTTTCTATTGTATACTTCTACAGATTATGGTTCTGTTCATAAATTAGCAATACCAATTGTATAGTTTACTTCAAAATTCTATGAAGTTATCAAGTAAAAGATACTTCAAAAGATATAAAGCACACTTCAATATATTATCAGTGCAGCTGCCATTATTCACAATTTAATAGAATAAAAATAACACTAGCTTATAAATATATCAAAGAAGCCTTACTCTGTCTTTGTCTGAAGCATATGTAATGGACTTCTCATTCCTGTGAAAGCTGAAGGTTTGTAAGAAATAAAGTTTCAGTAACTTAATAGCTATCTTAAAGATTTCATCTTTTTCCTGTATTTTGGGTAGAAATATGGTTTATTGGTTTTTGTTCTCCCTACTTTCACATCTCTGGAAAATGTATAATTCTAGAATAATTGCATTTGTTGTTATTTGCCTCTTATCTACTGAAAGAATACCCTCTAACAACTAATGTTCTGATGTTACTTATGATATCATTTTTAGTGTCAGAGAAGCCCCACTTGAGATAAGAGTTCCATGAAACTTAAAATAATCCCCCAAATTCCAAAATCTCTTCTATTTTGGTCTTTTTTTCCATTTTGACCTTGTCTCTGAGGATTATCTTTGCTTTCACTGTCTTCATAGTAAATATCTAGACCTCCCATTGACTAAAATGGGGGTGAACAAAGTAATCTTCTTACCATCTAAGTATATTAATGATAATACTGTACATACCGTAAACTGGAATAAAACTTTTCTTATATCACTATTGATATTCATGAAGATGCACTAAAACATTATGTTTACAGAAAAGATAGAATCACAGAATCATTTAGGTTGGAAAAGACCTTAGAATCATCTATGCCAACCATTAACACAGCACTGCCAAGTTCACCACTGGACCATGTCACTAGCACAGCATCTATACGTCTTTTGAACACCTACAGGGCTGGTGACTGAACCCTTCCCTGGGCAGTCTGTTCCAGTGCTTGACAACCCTTTCGGTGACGACATTTTTCCTAATATCCAATTTAAAACTCACCTGGTGCAACTTGAGGTAATTTCCTCTTGTCCTATCACTTGTTACTTGTGAGAAGAGACTCACCTCACCTCACTACAGCCTCCTTTCAGGTAGTTGTGAAGGACGATAAGGTCCCCCCTGCACATCCTTTTCTCCAGGCTAAACAATCCCAGTTCCCTCAGTGGCTTCTCATCAGACTTGTGCTCTCTAGACCCTTCAGCAGGTTTTCTGCCCTTCTCTGGACATACTCCAGCACCTCAATGTCTTTCTTGTAGTGAGGGGCCCACATAACAGTATATTAAATAATATCCTATAGTACTATGCATACAGTTGGCAAGTTTTGGTATAAAAAGCACACTACCTTCATGGGATTGTGAATCCTTGGTTGATATTTCATGGTGACCATCTTCATCTATGTCAAAATGCACTGTTTTTGAATCTTCAGTCAGTATATAGCATTTCAGTGTTTCTCGCAAACACAATGCTAATAAAAAATGAGACTTAATTAATTTTACTGGCAACAGGAAAATGGTAAAAATCCATATAAAAAGATCAAGTGTATTTTCACAGCAATCTTTGCTTGGCAATCTATGTATACTTGAACTATGAACAGTATAGCTAACATATAGTAGAAATCATACACTGGGTTTAAGCAGCTGCTTGAGGGGCTTGATGGTGGTATAAAGAAGGAAAGCATAGATTTCTTTTCTTGGAAGGTTATGTCAGTGAGAAGAGGAAATGTATGCTGAACCTTTTGGGAAGTTCACAGGTGCGAAAACTTCAGCTTGACAAAATGCCTTCCAATCCAAGAGCTTGAGGGATAGTGTAAGAATGTGGGAGTGTGGAGGTGAGGTGATGTGGACAATGTCCAGATGGCTGTAGTGAAAGAGATTGTGGGGATGGGAGTAATTTGAACATAAGAAAGGGGTCAAAATGAGGAGCTGGCTGGTGAATGAATTATTTTACAGTGGGGGAAAGATCCCTGTGAGAAACCAGAGCCAGAGCAAGGCTGTGCACAGGAGCCTGCACACAGAGAAACATGAAAAACACAGAGTTAAGTGACAAGATTTCATTCTGAGGAAGAGGTGAAATGGGAAGTATCTCTGCAGCATACTGTTTCTAGTCTAGTTTCTTTTATGTCACAGGTAGTCACCTCTCTCTCAGTTTTGCACTTTGAAAACTGGATCTGCATACAGACAAAAGTTTTAGGTTAGAGTGCTTATGGCTATAAAATAGTAGCATTTATTTTGGTGACCTGATGTCTCTTACTGAAAAAAAAACAGGTCTTCGTAGCTAAAGGCTGTCTACAAGGAAGTGCTTCCCTATCACTACTTAACAAAACTGTGCTATTCTGGATGTCAGAAGTATCTAAGCCCAGATTCTTGGGTGTCTGACACCTACAGAATAACTATGAGGCACAATGTTGATTACGGTAGGCCAAATACTGTTTTCCTGGAATAGGTTTTCTACTTTCATATTCAGTTAAGACATTTATCAGACCACACAGACCACACTGGGTGTGCTGTGAGATAAACAGTCCTTTCTTCACCAGACCAATTAGCCAAATAAAACAACAGGATACTCAAAACGCATCAGCAGAGACCTAACATTCTGGGAATGCTAGACTTCACTGAAAACTTTGTTACTCATTTTATATTGATGTAACTCCTCTGAAACATCTGTATTTAAGCAGACATTTTGAAAGAAACAAAGTTGTTTCCAAGAAGCTTTCTTTCCACCCTGTTCAGGCTGAGCAGAAATTCTGCACATGAAGTCAACAAAGAAATGGATGATGCACACCCTGACAGCCCAAGTTACACCCTCCAGAAGTGGCAGGTCTGACACATCCTGTGTTGGACCTTCATCACGTGCATAGCTCATCCTCGTGTGGGCAAAGGTCTTCAAAGGCCTTTGAATAACTTGATAACAAAGGCTACCAGGCTTCCAAAAAAAAAAAAAGGTGGATTGTTCTAAAAAGCAACAGGGCAACTACAATAATCAATACAGCAAACCTTCTAAAAATTGTTATAACAGCTACAGTGTAAGAATTCTACTTCCAGCTAGAATCACAAAAACTAGTACAGTGTCCAAAATAAAACAGTAGGCAGGCCTGCTATGTCATTCACTCTTGTCCAGCTAGGTAGAGACATACTTTAGGAATTACTCACCTGGATTTGAGGTGTGAAAAATCTAAATAATTCTAGATTATTTTTTTTTTTACCCTATTAGAGATAAGCTTTTCCAGATACTTAATGTGGTTGCACTCTGCTTTCTGTTGGAATTGTCCTTCCAATATTACAAACACAGCTTTCACTCAGGAAAGTTACCTGGTTTTCTGGAAGCTGTTTTCACAGTTCCCAGCAGAGATTTCCTCTTAACAGACTTCCTTTCATGGAACAACACTTCATATGGCTTCCTGCGGCCTGAGCGGAGCAGCATTGCAAGAGCACTTGAGAAACCCTGGTAACTCGAGTTGCTTCACTTTTCAGTCCTAAAGCAGGAGTTAGAACTTGTCAAAATATTTAATGTTTTGATTGCAAAACAAGTTCACAAAGAGTATATTTACATATATAAATATATTTTGATACGTAACAGTTAAAAGAAGCAGGATAAGCTCAATAGATATTTGACTGTTTACATGACCAAAGCCTATGTCTTCCAAGGCAAAAACAGTGTATTTCCAATTAAACTAAATCAATTACCTACCTATACTTCCACAAAGATGCAGGTCACCATGGATATAGTTGTGTTGAAGGAATATATTTTTAAATACTTCCCCTTAGATAAAATATAGGCACTTCATTTGACTTCAAGTTAATTTATTTATGCTTCTCAATCCAAGGAAGAAAGCTGCACTTTGGAAGCTGGATTGAAAATCATATTCTTTTTGTTCTTCAGAATACAGTTAAAGATAATTACCAAAGCATACATAAGTGATTGAAAATTATGATAAATTCAACACAGCATAATCTGACTTTCAGTAAAGACATGTAGCCATACTGCAACAATTCATATTTTCAAATGATTAATCTTTACTTTCAATTCAATAATTTGACTTCGGTGTGCTTTGCATCTCTTAAAATAATGTTGTATATGTGACTATATTTAAAAAAAAAAAAAAAAAAAAAAAAGAATGTTTTTCAGTTTTCAAAGGCTAGATGAACAAAAGGGAATAAAGTATTACCTAGTCTAGTATCCTAAAGAGGTGCTGGTGTCTAGGAATGGAAGCTACGTTAATTGAGGAACCACATAGGCAGCGAATGAGATATCCTGAAAACACAGCTTAAATCACTGCATTTCAGAAAAGCTAAGGATCTTAATTTGGTTTGAAGAAAAGGAAACTGGAATTCTCATATCTGCACACTCTCCTGAGTGTGACACTCTCCTGGTTATGACAACAGTTTATGTCAAGTGCAGACAGAAAAACCCAAGGAGCTTCATTTTGTCTGGTTCCCTGGGGGATGAACCAAGCAAAGATGTGTATAATTTTAGCCCCATGCAGCTTTGCATAGTAGAACTAAATATCAGTTATGCCAGAGACATCATGGTTCTGACACTGAATTCATGTGGGGGAGGGGGGTTCTGTCTTCTGGTTGAGTTCATTTCACTGATGGCAGAATTCCACTTTAAATATTTATGTGAAAAGGTAGAAATGGAAGAATTCTGTCCCTGACAACTTTCCTGTTACTAGACAACAAAGGCTATCTAAGGCATTTTTTCACTGTTTTTGGCTCTTTAGTTGTAACTAAACATTCAATTAGGCTACTGAAAAGTGAAACATTTACTAGAAAGCATTAACTTTCTAGTAAAGATGTCTCATTTTTCAAATGTCTGATAACTTGTAGTCAGAGGTAGAAAGTAAAGGCTGGATCTTCTTCATCTGGCTGAAATTGTTTCATCACTGAGCGTGTTAAGCAAAAGGGAGCAACTCTGTAGTTTTCCAGAAAGTCCTAACTGTGACCTTCCTTCTGCAAACATGTAACAGAATCAGGCACTGCAAAGTATGGGGCAGTAATACCAGCTTGTGAATCTTGAGAGGCGTTAAGTGTGTTAGGGGTTCAGCATTCACAAAGCATCAAGACCTTGTTAGAATTAGGATGCTCAAAACAAGACAGTTAATCCCTTACAGAACATTCCTACTGAATACAAGTGGAAAACATTACATAACATTCCCACTGAAAATAAGTGCAACTCAAGTTTGGCTGCACTTGGTCAGAATTTCAGAAGGTCCCAATTCCTGATTCTTATACCCAGTGAAGCCATCAGGGAATGGTCTTCTGCTAGATTTTCCCTTCATACACTGCAGCTATTAATGCCAATGTATGTTGAGTTAGTGCTAAATGCTTAAGGAAATATTTTTGGGGGCTTTTGAGAACCAATGTGATACCATGCCAGCCTAGATCCAGAGTCTTGCATCCATACTATTTACACCCACCACTGCAAGAAAAGGAGGATGATTACAAGCCAAGACCCTGAAGAGTTCCTGAAGAGGGAAGACCAGTTCAAAGAAATTTTCAGAACCTTATTTAGGAAGTGGATAAATTCTTAGGAAGTTTTCTATGGAGAAAGTTATACAGGAAATCTTGATATCTGAAGGAATGTACTTAAGTATTTCTGCTTGTTTGAACAAATAGAAAATGGGAGTCTGTGGTAGAATTTCACCTCGGTTAGCTCTCCAGAACAAAGAAGGCTCTCTACAAGAAATAACAAAAGTTTCCATAGCTTGAATTTCCTCACATGTCCCTTAAGACTGAGTCCCATTTCAATAAGCCTTTTCTCTCATGTCACTACTCCCACTTTTTGCATTCTTACTCAGTTTTAAATATCGTGTGTCTCTCCCTATGTGTTTTTGTTTTGTTTTCTGTTATTTTAATCTCTCTCATACCCATTTCTTCAGTTTGTTTCCCTCTTCTTTAATGCGTGTGCTGCTTGGAGATGGCTAGGAAGAGCTGGATACTGTTCTTGGCTGCAGACCTACTCCACTGTTGATTGTTTTGGAAACTTGGGTCTGTTTGTCTCACATCTAAGCTAAGCACAAGGGAAGCAGAAAACTGAAGCTATAGCTCTTGCAGCTGCTGAAATCAGATATACTTGAGCACATTCGTGGCCAATGGCAACAAGGTCACTGTAAAAGCAGAGGGAGTTTGAATTTTTTTCCTGCTACACAGACTGTATCAGTGCATTTATATGAAGGCAGCAGAGAAAGTCTGTTGTATAGCTTCTCTTGCCCTCTTAGCGATCTAATTCGTTCTTAGCCATCATTCTCTCTTTCACTTAGCTACAGATACATCTGATAAAAAACTAGATCAAATTCAGTACATTAAAACAGGATTTAAAATTTTGGAGTCCATTCCCATGGTGATATGATCCAACTATTATCTCATACTGTCTTGGTACATTGATAGCAAGATATCTCTAAGAATGCTTAAGGATCAGAACTTTTTTTGTCGAATTTCTGACAAATATATTGGGTTGCAGCTGACAGTTCTGCTTCCAAATAACATAAGTAACTACTCCAAATTTGTTAAAATCTAACAGTGGATTAAAATGAACTTCACATCCTTTATCCTTATAATATCCTTATAATAAGGCTATCATCTCTTTCAAATCAGACAGACTTTATTAAACCTCTAAACTAGACACAGGAATATATAAAAACAGCTATGAACTAGTCTAATGAAGAGATTTTAGAAGAAAACTCTAAAGTCAACTGAGAAAAAATCACTTTTTGTTAGAATCTTAACAAGCAGTCTGATAAAATAACATTAAATTGAAGCCTATTTAAAACCCTGCTGCTATCTTCTGCTCTTGCTTACCTTATTTTGCCTTTTATTGTCTCTTCTGGGATACTTCTACTCAGCAGAATGCTAGAAGCAGCTCTGTTACAGCCAATTTATTGCCTGAATGCATGGCAGGAAGCCAGACCTCCAAGTAAAATAAATGTCTGACGTGGACCCAATCTTTTAGTTTTCTACATTCGCTTACTACACCAATATTCTCCTGGCTCTAGCTGCTGCTAGCATTTCAGGAGTGCTGGAAATGGTAAGAAAAAACTTTTAACCATCTGTTTCTCTAAGATACCGCAGAATCTGTCTTTTCCTGGAACTGTATGCAAATTTTAGCCATTAGTTCTGAATCTGCCTGAATATAGTCATAAATACCATTCTGATATTTTATGTTATTGATATTGTTCTTGCTAACTGCCATTTCTGCCAAGGCTGATTCCAGAGCAGGTGCTTGGTTTATGGTAGTATAGGCATATTTAAGTTAGGAGTGTAATTTCAGTTGCAGGGAGTTTGAAACAAGTTAACTGCTTAAACATTTACTCAAGTGGGCTTTGCAGGCATTGCAACAGCAATAGTTGGACTGCTTCTGACATAAGTGAACTTACTTAAAGTGGATGCACTGTATTTTTTTGCCCATAAAACCCAGAGAATGTTTTTTATCATACATAGCTCTTTCATTATCATATTTGGCATGTTGAGTTGGCTTTATCTATCTACCTACATACATTCCTAACCCCTGACTCACCTACTGGTCCTCTCCATTCATACACACTAGAGTTGTTTTATTATATAAGCCTTGAATTTTCAAAGGAGTGAATCATATTTTTATATACCTCACTGAAACAATGCAACTCCTCTAAAAAAAATGACTTCCCCCCCGACTTTTCTTAAATCAAGCAGCTACTCTCTGTATCTAGAACTTGTACACTAAGTCAATAAAGTTCTATATTTAACCTGGTTTTGGTTTGGGAATTTTGGGAAAATTCTCTCTTATTTCATTAAGCCCACACTGGACATTGGTTGTATATCAGATCTGTAGAAATATTTTGTCAAAAAGATACATTTAATGACAAAGGAATTTGAAACTTTGAAATCTCAAGATTTTGGCTACTACTCAAGCAGCCTGAAAAGTGTGGGAAGAATTCTAAATGTCACAACATGAGACTGTCATTTCAGTACAGGACCTTCCTGGTTTTGTCTCTGATAGAGTTGATTTTCTTCCTAGTACCTGCTACAGTGCTGTGGGTTGGATTTAGCAAGAGAATAATGTTGATAACACACCAATATTAAAGCTATTGCTAAGCAGCATTTACACTGAGTCAAGGATTTTTTAGCTTCTCATGACACCCCACCACTGAGGAGGCTGTGGGCACAAGAAGCTGAGAGGAGACACAGCCAGGACAGCCGAGCCCAAATGGTCAAAGAGATATTCCATACCATATGGCATCATGCTTAGTGTATAAACTAAGGGAAAAGCTGTCCAGTAGCCGCTGCTCATGAACTGCCTCAGTCAGTGGGTAGTAAGCAACTGCATTGTGCATCACTTTTTTTGCATGATGTAATTATTGCATCACCATTATTATTATTTTCCCTTCCATGTCCTATTAAACTGTCTTTATCTCAACCCACAGGTTTGGGTTTTAGTTTTTCTCCACAATTCTCTCCCCTATTCCACTAGTTGGTGGAAAAGTTCTGTGGTGTTTAGCTGCCTGCTGGGTAGCATGTTGACTCACAACGTGGGGCACAAAGGGTTGAAATAATGACAGACCTGATCTGAGCATGTTAAATGTGGGATAGTATGAGCAAGTGCCTAGGACAGCAGTCACTTCCAACATTTTGGAATTTCACCCTGAGGAAGTGCAGCACCCAGAGAAAACTAGCAAACTATTTGGAAGAAGTATGCTGTTACCCTGGCAATTCCCACTGAGAGACACAAATCACTTCAATGTGCTGGAGCTTGGACAGCACCTACCAAGCCTTGTTCAACACTATTCAGCACCCTCAGGAGGAGGAGAAGGTCTCTGGATCTGATGACATTTAAAATAACACGCACTGCAGCTATTCTAACTCCATTGACAGGCACTGCAGCTGAACAACAGAACCAACTTGTGCCAGTGTAAGTTGCCACTGTGCAGAAAAAGAAATCCTGGAAGCAGGAGTCAGCTCATTCAGAAACAGTGGTGGGGCTTTCAAACACTGGAGTACATCCAGCAAAAGCCTGCACCTGGGTCAGAGCAATCCCAGGCACAGCTAAAGGTTGGGCAAAGAAGAGATTCAGAGCAGCCCTGCAGAGAAGGACTTGGGGGTGTTGGTTGATGAGAAAATGAACATGGGCCGGCTTCAGTGTGCGCTTGCAGCCCAGAAAGCCAACGGTATCCTGGGCTGCATCAAAAGGAGCGTGAGCAGCAGGTCGAAGGAGGTGATCCTGCCCCTCTACTCTGCTCTCATGAGACCTCACCTGGAGTATTGTGTGCAGTTCTGGTGTCCTCAACATAAAAAGGACATGGAACTGTTGGAACAAGTCCAGAGGAGGGCCACGAGGATGATCAGGGGACTGGAGCACCTCTGGTATCAAGACAGGCTGAGAAAGTTGGGGCTGTTCAGCCTGGAGAAGAGAAGGCTGCGTGGAGACCTCATAGCAGCCTTCCAGTATCTGAGGTGGGCTATAGGGATGCTGGGGAGGGACTCTTCATTAGGAACTGTAGTGACAGGACAAGGGGTAACGGGTTAAAACTTCAACAGGGGAAGTTTAGATTTGATATAAGGAGGAAATTCTTTCCTGTTAGGGTGGTGAGGCACTGGAATGGGTTGCCCAGGGAGGTTGTGAATGCTCCATCCCTGGCAGTGTTCAAGGCCAGGTTGGATGAAGCCTTGGGTGACAAGGTTTAATGTGAGGTGTCCCTGCCCATGGCAGGGGGGTTGAAACTAGACGATCTTAAGGTCCTTTCCAACCCTAACTGTTCAATGATTCTATTATTAGTCAACACTAGGGGATCTGCCAATCAAACTAGCCCTTCCCAATCAAAACTATTACATTCTATAGAAGGAGATAAAGTTCCTGTAGCGTGCATAAAGAATGAGCTGGGGAAACCAGTCTGTGTTATTCCTGCTTCAGACAAAGTCAAATCCATTTGTGGGAGTGCTTTTGCTCAAGGACCTGGACGCACTTGGTGGGTAATACAGGAGGATGGGGAAGTCCAGGGTGTACCTCCAGGGGATTTCGTTCTAGGTAAGAATAGCCAATGATTTGAATTGTATCATGTTAATTGCTATATAGAATCACAGAATTGTTTGGGTTGGAAGGAACCTTTAGGATCATCTAGTTCCAATCCCCTGCCATGGGCAGAGACACCTCACACTAAACCACATTGTTCAAAGCTCCATTCAACCTGGCCTTGAACACTGCCAGGGATGGGGCAGCCACAGATTCTCTGGGTAACCTGTGCAACAGTGAACAACTTCTTCCTAATATATCTAGTCTAAATCTACCCTCTTTCAGTTTAAAATCGTTGCCCCTTGTCCTGTCACTACTTGCTTTCATACGGAGTCCCTCTCCACATTTCTCCAAGGTCCCCTTTAGGTAGAAGACCACTATAACGTCTCCCCAGAGCCTTCTCCAGGCTGAACAAGCCAGGCTCCCTTGGCCTTTCTCCATAGCAGAGGTGCTCCAGCCCCCTGATTATATTCGTGGCCTCCTCTGGACTCACTCAAGCAGGTCCACATCCCTCTTGTGTTGGGGGCCCCAAAGCTGCATGCAGCACTGCAGGTGGGGTCTCACGAGAGCAGAGCAGAGGGGCAGGATCACCTCCCTCAACCTGCTGGTCACGCTCCTCTTGATGCAGCCCAGGATACGGTGGGTTTCTGGGCTGCGAGTGCACACTGCAGGGTCATGTTGAGCCTCTCACCAACCAACATCCCCAAGTCCTTCTCCTCACGGCTGCTCTCAATCCAGTCTCTGCTCAACCTATAGTTGTGCCTGGGATTGCCCTGACCCGGATGCAGGACCTTGGACTTGGCCTTGTTGAACTTCATGAGGTTTGCACTGTCCCACCTCTCCAGCCTGTCCAGGTCCCTCTGGATGACATCTCTTCCCTCCAGTGTGTCAACCACACCACACAGCTTGGTGTCTTTGGCAAACCAGCTGATGGTGCATCAATGCCACTCTCCATGTCATCAACAAAGATGTTGGTCCCAACACTGACCCCTGAGGAACACCACTCATCACCATTCTCCACTTGGGTATTCAGCTCTTTGTGTGCAACTATCCAGCCAATTCCTCATCCATTGACTGTTCCATCCACCAGTTCCATACATCTCCAATTTAGAGACAAGGCTGTCAGGTGGGTCAGTGTCAAGCATAATAAACTACTGTATGTCACCCCTACTATAGTTGCTGTAGGCCATATCAATGGTATTACTGTAAAGATTTCCCAGATTAATGAGGAATGCATTTTGATGAAACTGGGAAAACTGCAGCAATGATAGAACCCGAGAAGTGCTTCTGAACTGGCTTCAGCATGCAACAATCCACCGCCATCTCTCTGCTCTGAAGAACTACTGTGACAGATGGAGCCCAAAGTCATGGATTAAATGAAACCAACATACATTTTAGATGGACGGCCCACAGGCAGAGGGAATGATATCTGTGTGTATCAAAAGACAGGAGAGGATGTACTGGAAAATGTGGGACCTGTACATGATGTAAATGGTATGGGGTAAGGGGTAGGTATTGTCCTGGTTTCATCTGTGATAGAGTTAACTTTCTTCCTAGTACCTGGTACAGTGCTGTGTTTGGATTTAGCAGGAGAATAATGTTAACCTCACAGTGAGCTTTAGTTGTTGCTAAGCAGTGTTTACACAGCGTCAAGGCCTTTTCTGCCTGCCACCCCACCCCACCATTGAGTAGGCTGGGGGTGCACAAGGAGATCGAGGTGACACAGCCAAGACAGCTGACAGTAACTGATCAAAGGGATATTACAGGCCATATGGCATCATGCTTGTGGTATAAGCTAGGGGAAAGCTGGCCTGGGACCACTGCTCATGAACTGGCTGGGCCTCAGTCAGTGAGTGGTGAACAATTGCATCACTTGTTTTATGTATTTTAACTCATGGCTAGGATGATGATCTCCCCTCCATTTCTGTCTATTAAACTGCCTGTATCTCAACCCACAAATTCTACTTTAATATTTTTACCATCTTCTCCTCAGTTCCACTAAGGGAGCGGGGAAGTGAGCAAGAAGCTGTTTGGTGTTCAGTTACTCACCACATTAAACCACAATGACAAATGCAACGAAATATGTATAATGCAGCAAAAGTGCTTTATCTGGTTTTAATACAGTTGTTCAGGGGCTACACTAGGTCAAGATCTGACAACAGTGCAACAGCTGCAAGTTTTGGTAAGGAGCAGATGGATCCAGATTGAAGATGTAGACTGCTTGTCACATGAATTGTCCTTACAGGCTCTATCAGTCTGGGCCATGAGGTGACATCCCAGGTTTAAATGAAGTGTTTGTGGTCCTTACAAGCACAACAACACAGAACTTTTTTTTGTTTTGAATGACAAACCACATGAACATTATAATGTACTACATTGACGTTACTGTAAAATAGCTGAACAATAGCATATTCAATCAGCAGCCACAAAGAGAAACAGTCTTAAAATAATTGATACAATCTGGGTGGATTAAGCCATGTAAATACTGAGGATGCATCCACATTGCAGCTGACCTTCCGTCTTAGCCTTTACCATTTGATTTAAACTTTATTGTTGTTTAAACTTTAATTGACTACGTCATCTAGCATTTCTGGACCTGAAGAGTCTTTCTAAATCCAGAATGGCAGTGGTCTTCAACAATAAACAGTGGTTTTAATTTATTGTATTCCAAAGTTTATTGCTGGCAGAAAGCTCAGCAATGAACCAGCTGTGTTGCACCTTTCTTGACCACTGTGTGCTCCCATTCAAAAACAGCATCAAAAGTATGAACAACCACTGGTCCAGGCCCTAAAGAAAAAGATTGAGTTATCATGGAAAATATACTATGGGAGGACATCTGCTTCACTGGAGATGGAACCAAGGGAGGACACCGATCCGGCGAGCGCCACATACATCTTTTCCTGACCACTAGGAAATGTTTTTCATTCTCTGTCTCTCTCAGCCTCCATACCCCATTTCTTTCTTGGCTCCTACACTTCCCTTCTCCTTTCTCTGCCACTCTGTCTCTCACTCTACTTCCTTGTGTGTTTGGCTTTGTATTGCTTTAAATTTTCCTAGAGTCACCATTAAACTGGATGTATTCCATTGGTTGTGGACCCCCCTAATAACTGTATCCCTATAAGTTAACAATGTTAGGTCCAGTTCATCATTGGATATATCTCAAATTTTTCTTTTAATTCAAATTAGTGTCTCAAATTATCTTGAAAAGCAATAGCCTTTAGAAAACAGTCATATTAAGAAAAATGTCAGCAAAACAACTATAAAATTAGTTTTAGTACGATTATTGGCATGGAAAGTAATAAGGAAAACAACTGCCTAAACTGGTTTGTTTGGATTTTTTTTCTTTTTTTTTAGGTAAAAGGTTATTCATCTGAAAAAGTCAATATTTGCAGCATTGAGAGGAAGGAATGGTTTCCTGGTATCACATGCTATTGCATGAATAACATTGAGCATTCACTAAATACCAGAAACTACATTTTATCAGCCAGCTGATTTGCAGGAGACCTAACTCAGAGTCTCTAAGGCTGGAACAAAACTGAAATATAGCCAACGGACTGTAGCAGAAAAAAAGATAGAATCATAAAGTCATAGAATCATAGAATCATAGAACAGTTAGGGTTGGAAAGGAACTTAAGATCATCGAGTTCCAACCCCCCTGCCATGGGCAGGGACACCTCACACTAAATCATATCACCCAAGGCCTTGTCCAACCTGGTCTTGAACACTGCTAGGGATGGAGCATTCACAACCTCCCTTGGCAACCTATTCCAGTGCCTCACCACCCTAACAGGAAAGAATTTCCTCCTTATATCAAATCTAAACTTCCCCTGTTGAAGTTTTAACCCGTTACATCTTGTCCTATCACTGCAGTCTCTAATGAAGAGTCCCTCTCCAGCATCCCTATAGGCCCCCTTCAGATACTGGAAGGCTGCTATGAGGTCTCCATGCAGCCTTCTCTTCTCCAGGCTGAACAGCCCCAACTTTCTCAGCCTATCTTCATACAGGAGGTGCTCCAGTCCCCTGATCATCCTCGTGGCCCTCCTCTGGACTTGTTCCAACAGTTCCATGTCCTTTTTATGTTGAGGACACCAGAACTGCACACAATACTCCAGGTGAGGTCTCACGAGAGCAGAGTAGAGGGGCAGGATCACCTCCTTCGACCTGCTGGTCAGGCTCCTCTTGATGCAGCCCAGGATACGGTTGGCTTTCTGGGCTGCAAGCACACACTGAAGCCGGCCCATGTTCATTTTCTCATCAACCAGCACCCCCAAGTCCTTCTCCACAGGGCTGCTCTGAATCTCTTCTCTGCCCAACCTGTAGCTGTGCCTGGGATTGCTCCGACCCAGGTGTAGGACCTTGCACTTGGCATCGTTAAACTTCATAAGGTTGGCATCAGCCCACCTCACAGGGTCCCTCTGGATGGCATTCCTAATCAGAAATAAAAGCTTATTTCTAATTTTGACTACCTTGTATTGCTAGATTTACACTGGGGAAAAGTTTGATCACAAGGAGTAATGTTCTAAATAAGGCTATACAAAATATTTTCAATGAAAGTGATTGAAAGTGATTGAAAGTGATTGAAAACATTAAGACTGGTGTGAAATACAGCATTTTCATATTTTGGAGATGTCAGGTCAAAAATACTTGTTATAGTTTTGAATACAGAGTTCATGGTCTAAAATCCAGTGACTTACTATTCAGGAATACAGATTATATTTTCATTATGTTAAAATTCTGATGAGAAGTTCCTCCTTTTCTTTACATTCAGGTCTTTCTCCCCCAAACACATTAGGGTACTAAACTGATTGTATTTAGCAGGCTACTGAGACAAACTGACATGGCAGTCTCCTGATACATTTTTTTTCTTCTTGGAAACTGTAGGCATTTTTAATATTTTCAGAATATTTTAACATGAGCATGTAACAGTCTACTGTATCATACTTCACGTCGTGTTTACATGGCATGCCAAAGACACTTATAGGACTGGGTCTGCTGTAGCCTATCTACTGCTCCCCGTACTTCCAAACTGTCACTAAATAATTCTGTTTTACTGTGCAGTGAAGCTGTCTACTACTGAAAACAGCAGGCACTTATTTAAACCTCCATATGTTTCTATATACAACAGAGGACTAATGACTTACTAATGTCTGTGCTGACCACTCCTGAAGTTTACCATTTTTTGAGAAACCTCTGCTCTTAGTAAAAAATGGTGCTGTATAAACAGAAGCTATGTCTGCTCCACTGACATCTTACTACATTTTAACATTTCTCAAAGTCCAGAGTTCTTACACTAAAAGTTACTGCAGTTATTCTTTACTCACTATGGCTTCCATAATGTTTGGTGCTCCTAGGAATAATAGACGGATGCCTTTTGAACCTGACATCACAAAAGATGTGCTCTCTTCACTTGCTAGGGGAGGCACAGGTCCACAGGAGGGGTTCAAGGAAAGTGGTCCACGGCACAGTAATATGCTGCAATACCCAGCAGTGTTCTAAGTCATGTGCTTTCACTCACACAGAGAACATGTAGGCTGTCAGCATATGTCCTTGGACTACAGTAGCTTCTCTTTCTTACGTACAAAATTGAGTCGCATTAACTTTGGCTTTAGCTCTTCTAATCCAGAGC
This sequence comes from Pezoporus wallicus, assembly GCF_028554395.1. NCBI lineage: Eukaryota > Metazoa > Chordata > Aves > Psittaciformes > Psittacidae > Pezoporus > Pezoporus wallicus. Next base: position 56,663 of record NW_026636668.1, read on the forward strand.
AGAGTATGGTTAACTTCAAAAGAGTGGGAGTGACACAATGTAAAGGGATATTCTAGCTGTTTATGTTTTCATATTAAAAGTTACACAAAGAGAGGCCATGCTACCTCTTTAAAAACAGATAACTTTCTCTTTAGCTGTCATGATTTCAATGGGGACTTTCAATGAAATTCTGGAGAGGTTGTGGAGCCTCCACACTTGAAGATATTCAAAACCAAACTGAAAAAGGACCTGGGCAAACTCCTCCAGTTGACCCTGCTTTGAGCATGGAGGCAAAAGACCTCCAGAGGTCTGTTTCAAAATCAACTATCCTGTGATACTATGAAATTAATATTAAGAAAAGGATTAATTATTTATATAGATAGATTCATTTACTCTGACTTTTCTAAATCTCTTATTTGGAGATGTTTTTTCTTTGTATGTAGAGTCAAAACAGATGTACAGAAGAGATGCGGTTGGATGAGACTGAAGACTGTTAAATTTTAATAAAATTTCACTGATGGATTCCTACAACATTTATGAAAACCTTCCAGAACAAGCATCAGTATTTGCAGTTATCCAGAAATACAGATCATCCTTTTAATTTATACTTTTCAAGTATTGCCCAGTCTTTCCACTCTTCTTTGTTGATGGACCAGTATAGTAGGATACAAGCGTTGTCATGTATGTGTGTTCAACGTGCAAGGTGACTAAGCCCTACCACAGCTTCTTTTGTTAGACCTTCCTTTGTTACACCAGCCACCAGGCATAGTGACACGCAATGCATACTGTAAAACTGCTGATAATGTGAACATATTCTGAGGAGTTTGCTTTTTGCCTGTCAGAAGCAGACATTCATATCCGGGTGACTTCAGTTTTAGTCCTGGTCTATGATATGTCTTCTCAGATACTGTAGAACACGGTCTTTACAGTTAATGATTATAAAAGAACTGAAAGGGCACTGGATGGAGAAAATGCTACAGTCATCTAAAAACTGCCTCTCTATATACTTCAATGTCCATACCCAGTCTCTCTTAAAAGCTCTCTGCTACTGAAATTATTTCTTTTCTTCAGCAATGGGAAAGGGAAATAACTGCCATTTCTATACTACCAGAATAATGAAAAACAAGTTTCAGCTCTGCAATTAGACATACTAAAGTGTAACTGCAAAATCTTCCACAAAAATTGAACGTTAACTCCGTATGAAGCACTTTTGTGGTTGTCTTTCTTGTGTTGCACAATTACAGAGAGAGGAGTAAAAATGTACAGTGCTGATTTTCTAAGGAACTGAGGCTTATACAGTTGTGCTGTCTGTTGTCTCTCCTCTCCAATAACTTTTGAGCCTGCTGGAAAATGTTCAAGTTTGCTGAGGGAATGGAAGGAGGAAGCTCAGCTGAAATATCTTTTCAAGGTTTGTGAATATCAGCAGCTGAATAGCAGACAGGCTGACATACTCTGCTGAACAGAAAACTGCAACTAAATGACTCTTTGAGGGCGGTGGAATGATGATATCAATTTTTACAACAATACTATATTCTCCTCGAAAACGCTGGGAGAGACAACAATTTGAGCCATTCGGCCTTTGCATTTAAGAGGGTTTTTTTGTTAATTATTTTACATGTCTTCTGAGAAATACATACAAATGTCTGAGAATGAACATACAATCTCTTCTAAAATATAGGCAATGGCCACAGGCAATGCAAGGAGTTAAACCTGTTGGATTTTGCCCAGTAGTTTGTCTTACTCTGTATAGTATTTGTAGCCACTGGCTGTTCCTTTATGGTCTAATAACACTGATTTCAGTTTAAGAGCAAATGTAAAGGCGAAGTATAACTTTAGGGCACACTATAAAACCCAAATCAAGTTTCAGAAATAGATTAAATATTTACAGTATCAGTGGGTGTCTGTAGAAATTGTAGATGCTTTCATGGTTGGCATGAAACTGAAATAAAACTGAAACTTAAAACACTTGACTTTAGATCTCTGATTTTGATCTCTGTGATGTGCTAAGGTTTCCTCACCCAACATTCTTTTCAGAGGTAAAGGATACTGGTCAGGTGTGACAGGTCTCTCTATTCCTTTACAAGATCAGTCCCCTTTGTAAGCTGTATATGGAAGACTATTCTTCCCCAAACATATCTCAAATTTCTAGCTCGTGGTATACCTTTATCCACAAGGCATTTGCCCTTTTCCCTAACCACCTCAGACATTGTGGATAATAATCCTATTGTGAAATTTGTCATCTTTGTGATAGCATGAAGGCAGAGGGGCTCATTTAGTGTAATGTTCTGTCTTGAAGACAAGATATGATCATGCAGATCTACATTTGCAACTATTTTTATGTTAAAAAAGATACAACTCTACATGATGACACTTCACAAAAATTGTATACAAAATTCAGATGTATGGAGAGAAAGCAGAATAAGCTTCAATGAAGCATTAAATGCATCAGCTGTATTTATTCTGAATAACATTTTTTCTGATATATGGGTCACAGCTCCTGTTACTAATACAGCATGTGGTTACAATGCAACTCCATTTTATCGCTGTTACATATTTTATAACGTTTGTTTGCTTTTGCTCCAGCAATTATATCCTGGCTACTTCAAAATGGAGTCCCACCTTGTAACTTAAAGCATGGATGGAGTATGGTTTTTATTCAACAGTGCACTCATGTGGCAAAACTTAGAAAGAACATAGTGTATTACTGGATTGGTTATGAGATTACTGAAGATTAAGGACAGGCCTGATCTCAAAACTTGTGAGGACTTCTGGCCTTACATATTGTTAGGCCAAAGACTGACGGGAAAGGGGAAGCCACTGCTTGAGTGTCCTGTAGGAAGAGGCCCAAGAATCCTGCTTGGAAGAATTTTCCCGTTTGATTGACCTAGTGGTACCAAGTGGTAAGCAAGTGTTATTGGCTGAATATCCAGAAGCCACAAAGCTGCTAAACCTGCTGCCAGTCTAATCTGCTTATAATTAATTTCTACTAGAAATTCCCACTGTAACTTGGCTGGTTGCTTTCTATCATCTTAATCATGCTTTTTCCACAGTTGATTTACTTGGAGTATTGTGTACAGTTCTAGTGTCCTCAACATAAAAAGACATAGAACTGTTGGAACAAGTCCAGAGGAAGGCCACAACGATGATCAGGGGGCTGGACCTCACATATGAAGAGAGGCTGAGGAAGCTGGACTGAATTTAGTCTCTGTCTCAAGTACTGTAACTGTGTCGAATGTGTCTGTGGGATCCCCAGTGTATGTGTATGTGAAATTAATAATAGGAAATCAACAGAGTGAAGGAATCTTGAAAAAGAATCCTTTAGGGAGTATTTTGGCACATTGGAAAGAACTGGGAGGGTTTCCTGGGGGCTTGGTAAACAAGAAAACTTTGATAAAATACTGTAACCAATGGTGGCCTTTGTATACTTTGGAAGATCAGGAAAAATGGCCTAAAAATGGAACTCTGAACTATAATTCATTGTTACAATTGATATTGTTCTTAAGGTGACAAGGAAAATGGGATGCAGATATGTTTTTCACTTTAAGAAACCACCTGGAATGACAGACAGAATGCGAAATTCACATAGCTCTGCCAGATCCCCTAATTTTGGCTTTGGAAAAGGACAGGGAAAAGCAGAAAGCTAAGCTGGAGAGATGTTGTTCAGCCTGTGATATTGGGGAAAGATGTTTAAAGTTAAAACAAAAAAGAAAACCAGAAAAAAACCCAGAGTAATGGGGAAGATCTCTGCATCTGTCCTATCTGATATTGATAAGGAAGAATGTCACTGGCAACAAGCAGCAGAATCACATTCAGAGTTAAGAAAGGGTTAAAACAGAATGAACGCAAGGGGAAAGGAGGGGAGCTCGAAGCTCCTGTGTCTGCGTGTGGGATGAGTGCTGGGGCAGATGGACAGGTAGGAACAGACATGTTAACAGACAGGACTGAGGGCTTGTTTGGTAAATGTGGATGGGAGTGAAGGAGGAAGCAGGGAGCGCATATAGGAACTAGGAACAGGTAGAGAAGAAAAAGCTGAGTCATGCTATAGACATGGCTATGGTAGCTGCTTTGGGACAAGTAGAAACTGGTGGAGGGACTAATGTGAGATGACAAGGCAGAGGTGGAGGAGGAATGTCAGGCAGAGGTGAAAGACTGAATTCTCCTATGGGACAAGATCAGTGCACATACTGTAAGGAATCTGGATGTTAGAAGTGAGACTGCCCTAAAAGAATACCCATCAGGTCGCTTCGGTGACTGTATTAGAACTAGACTGACAGGGACCCGGAGAATCTACCCTAGCAGATCCACTGGTAAAACTAAAGCTAGGGATTAGAGAAAATGAAGTGGAATTTTTAGTGGCTACACGAGCAACATATTTGGTGTTAAATCAGAGGGAAAAGAATTTGTTACAGCTGTGGGAGCTACTGACTGCCAAAAAAAAACCAAAACCAAACATCCTTTCTGAAACAGTTGAAGTACAAATTGGGAAAACAAAAAACAAATAGGAATGTATAAATTTTTATGCATGCCAAATTCTCCAAAATCTTTATTAGGGTGAGAAGCAACATTTAAAGAAGGCAAAATGAAATTAAGAGTTAGAAACAATCAATTAATTACAGTTTTGAGTGTATCTTTAATTCAACAGAAAAGCAAACAGAAGGACCTCCCTGAAATAGAAGAAATCCTTAATCAGGTATATCTGGGAGTATGGGCACCTGAAGTTCCAGGTAAGGTGAAAAATGCTTTGCCTGTTAAAGTAGAAATAAAAAGGCAGGGCCTGTCCAATTAGAATAAAACAATATCCCTTAAAATTGCAGGATCAAAAGGAATTAAAAAATCAGTGATAAATTTTAAAACATAGATTATTAACTGAATGTGAATTGGAATATAATAAAGAAATCCAATGGGAAAAGTTGCAGCTTGGTTCAAGATCTCAGAGCAATCAACAAAATTGTGGAGGATATTCATCCAGTAGTAGCTAATCCGTATACCTTATTGACTAAATTGAATAATAATCAGAAATGGTTTGCCGTCTTCGATTTAAAAGACACATTCTTTTGTTTACCATTGGCCAAAGAAAAACAGAATTTATTTGCTTTCGAATGGAAAAATCCTGACATGGGAAGGAAAACCCAATTAACTTGGATGGTATTACCTCAAGGGTTTAAAAACAGCCCAATGATTTTTGGAAATCAGTTAGCACCGGAACTAGAATCATGGAAGCCACCTACTCAGACGGGAACTCTGTTACAATGTGTGGATGACCTATTAATTGCCACAGAAACAAATGAAGAATATGTCCAGTGGAATTATTGAATTTTCTGGGTCTGAATGGTTATCGGGTATCCAAACTAATTCAAACCTGAATCTCCGACTTAGGATATGAAATAACAGGAGGACAGAGAGAACTTGGAATTGCTAGAAAAGAAGCCATTTGCCAAACTTCATGACCGTCGACTGTCAAGGAGCTCAGGACGTTCCTGGGAATGACCATATGGCACAGACTTTGGATCCATGATTATGGTGTTCTGGTAAGACCACTATATGAACTGTTACAAGGAAATCCTCCCTCTATAGAATGGACTGATTCAGCAGAGGAGGCTTTTAGAAATTTAAAAACAGAGTTAATGAGAGCTGCAGCTCTGGGACTTTCGGATGTGACTAAACCCTTTTGCCTATATTCTTACGAAAAACGAGGAATAGCCTTAGGGGTCCTCGCTCAGAAATCAGGACCCTATAAGAAGGCAGTGGCATATTTTTCAAAACACCTGAATGAAGTGAGCAAAGGATGGCCCGGATGCCTAACGGCTGTGGCGGCAATTGTCATGAATATTGAACAGGCTTCAAACTCACCTTGGGACAAAAGATCACTGTATCAGTGTCCCATGTTGTATCAGCAGTCCTGGAACAGAAAGGAGGCCATTGGTTATCGCCTTCATGTTTTTTTTTAAAATACCAGGCCAACCCTTGTGGAACACGATGACATAGAAATTATAGTCACTAATGTTGTGGATCCATCATCGTTTTTGCAGGAAGAACTGACAGAACTACTAACACATGACTGCTTGGCCACTTATAGAGACTGTGTATTTGAGCCAACCATATTTGAAAGAGAAACCTCTGGAACATGCTGACTCTTGGTTTACTGATGGTAGTACTTTCATGAAAAATGGTGAACAGAAGGCAGGATATGCAGTTACCACCACTTCACAGATAGTAGAAGCTAAACCTTAACCCGCAAACACCTCTGCCCAAAAGGCGGAAATAAAAGCATTAATGAGAACCTTGCAGTTGCCTAAAGGCGAAAGGATAAATATTTGGACTGATTCATTCTGAATATACATTTGGTGTGGTCCATGCACATGGTGCCATCTGGAAACAAGGACTTTTGAACACAAGGGAAACTGATTAAACATGCTACAGAAATTCTGCGGCTACTGGAAACTGTTCAACTACCTGAGGAAGTAGCTATTATGCATTGTAGAGAACATCAACAAGGTGACTTTAATCAGGAAATTGGAAATAATTTGGCCAATTTTGAAGTCAAATGGGTAGCTGAACAATCTAAAATCATGTCCTTAATCCCCGATGGCAAACTAACAATTGAAAAATCTAAACCTAGATATTCAAAAGAGGATAGGAAGTTGATTGAAGATCTGAAAGGACAGGAAAACAAAGAGGATTGCATTCAGATACCTGATGGGCGAATTGTAATTCTCTATAATCAACTCTGGAAGCTAGCTATGAGGAACATAACGAAACTCATTGGGGTACTGTTGTGGTTTAAACCCAGTCAGGTAATTCGTTCGCTCACTTCCCCCCTTTCTTGCCCTCCCCCTGCTCTCAGAGGGACGGAGAGGAGAATCAAAAGAATGCAACTCCCACAGGTTGAGATAAGAACAGTTTAGTAACTAAGGTATAACACAAATCACTACTGCTATCACCAATGATAATAATGATAAAGGAAATAACAAGGGAACAGAATACAACACCTCAGCACCAGCCGACCGATAACTCGCCCCCCAAGCCCGACCAAGCTCCGACCGATACCTCCTCCAACCCTGCAGTCTCCCAGCCCTTCCGGCTAACTCCCAGTTACATCCTGGGCATGACGTGCTGTGGTATGGAATACCTCTTTGGTCAGTTTGGGTCAGGTGTCCTGTCTCTGCTTCCTCCTGGCTTCCCCTCCTCCCTGGCAGAGCATGAGGCTCACAAAGTCCTTGGCCAAACCAAAACATCTCTATCAGCTCTGTTCCCGAGCTGAAAGTCAAAACACTGCACTGCACCAGCTACCAAGGAGGAGAAACATGACTGCTACTGCTGAACCCAGGACAGGTACCAACTCTTTATATAAATACTTACACAAACAAATTGTAGTAAGGAATCTATCTATATACACCATAGTTCAATTGGTGATAACACAATGTCAGATCTGTTGTAAGAATAATCCTAAAACTGAAAATAGAAATCAAATAGGGACAATTTGGAGAGGAAGTAATCCACAACAGCAGTGGCAAATAGATTTTTCTGAATTATCGAGACAAGCTATTGATATATGTTGGTGTTAACGGACAGTTTTTCAGGCTGGGCAGAAGCATTCCCTTGTAGAATAAATAATGCAGGACAAGTAATCAAAATGTTATTAAAGGAGATACTACCTTGTTTTGGAGTACCAGTGGCAATTTCTTCCAACCAAGGCTCGCACTTTAGTGCAAAATTGTTACAAGAAATTAGTAAAAAATTAGAAATTGATTGGCAACTACATGTTCCATACAGGCCTCAGGCCAGTGGGCAAGTAGAAAAGATGAACAACAGATTAGTAAAATATGTCAGGAAACGAATTTATGTTGGTACTAAGCTTTACCACTGGCTCTATTAAGAATTCAAACTAAACCTCAGTTGAAAGAAGAGGTTAGCCCATTTGAAATACTATATGAAAGACCATATCAATCCCAGTCTAAAGGAGAAAGTCTTCAGGAAGTGGGAGAAGGCTATCTCCAGCAACTTCTGGTCAATCTGAGAAAACAATTAGAAGAAAGAAATAAAAGAATATTAGGGACAAGAGTGAGAGTTTTGGATTATCCGATTCACCCTGTCAGATCTGGAGACTGGGTTTATATTAAAAACTTTTCAGGAGATCCTCTACAAAAGAAGTGGAGCGGACTGTACCAGGTATTATTTACTATCTTTTCAGCACTGAAGACAGAGGAACAACCTGCTTGAATACATTATTCAAGAATAAAGGAAGCACCAGAGCCAGAGAAGATATGGTGGATAGAACCTTCAGGACCCTTACGTATGAAATTGCGTCGGTCATAATTTGGATTTATGTCATAATTGGAGTACAAGCCTGGGACCAAAATTTATACTTGAAATGAATTGCAGGAATATTAGTATTAATTGTTTCAATATTGATTACTTGTGGCATGATACAATGTTACTTCTGGTGTTGTAAACGATCTATGATAAATTATGAAGATTGGAAAAGGAATGAAATCAAGCATCAGGTAGAAACAGGAAAATATTTCAAAAAGACTCTAAATGGTAATGGAAGTATATAAAGTGTTGCAAAAGAATTTGCAAAAGGACAGAAAAAGGGGGGATTTGAGACAAGAAGGCACAAAGTCAAATGCAAACCTTTGTGAATAAGTAGAATCAGTTCTAAGTAACGTTAAGTTTGATGGCTTTGTAACAGTAGCCATGGAAAATAACCGAGGGACATGTTCCAAAGAAGAAAAAAAAAACAGTAAGAATGCAGCTAGAGAACGTAATGAGAATCCTTGTATAAGACAAACCGCTGTAGTTGGCATAGTTTAAGGTCCTTATGACCTTGGTACAAAAGTAAGTGTAAGAAAAACAGGACATGTAGATAAAGAGTATCTAAAACTAGCAGATGTCCAGGATGGGCTGCAGCTAAGCTAACTGATAAGTAGGACAGGATGATTATGTCTGCAGTGTTGCTGAACCAATTAAGCTGGTGTAAGCGTTACCTACTGTGCGTGCTTCAAAGACTGCCAAAAGTGATGAAGATTGTTGGAGGAAGTAAACAACCCCCAAAGACCACCACCACATTTTTGTACGTATGCGAGGAAACTTTCTAGAAGAATGATGTAATGCATAAGTAGTCTCATGCATATGCATGTATGTACATAATGACTATGTATGATTAGCAACTATATAAGGATGGCTCGTTTAGCAATTTGGGGAGACACACTAGGAGCTATCTCTGGGTCTCCTAGCGCTATAATAAAGAATACCTGCTTGTCAACATAAACTTTCTTGGCAAGTTCCTGGAGATTTCTCTGAATCACTGTTCAGCCTGGAGAAAAGAAGGCTGAATGGAGACCTCATAGCAGCCTTCCAGTGTCTGAAAGGGGTCCTATAAGGATGCTGGGGAGGGACAGCAAGCTCACTGCCCTGGACTTCAAAAGAGCAGAATTTGGCCTCTTCAGGAACCTGCTTAGGAAGGTTCCAGGGGATATAGCCCTAGAGGGCAGGGGGGCCCAAAACACTTGGTTGATATTCAAGGATCACCTGCTACAAGCTCAGGACTGTTGCAACCCAACTAGAAGGAAGTGCAGCAGGAGGGCTAGGAGACCTCCTTGGATGGATAAGGAGCTGCTGAGGAAAACTCAAATTAAAAAAGAGGCTTATAAAAAGTGGAAGCAAGGACAGGCGGCCTGGGAAGAGTACAGCGATGTTGTCCAGGAAGCTAGGGACCACCAGGTTAGGAAAGCTAAGGCCCAGTTAGAATTAAACTTGGCTAGGGATGTTAAGGATAACAGGAAGGGATTCTACAGGTACACAGCAAATAAAAAACAGACTAGAGAGAATGTAAGCCCCCTCAGGAAGCTCTCGGGATAACTGGCTACACAGGATTTGGAGAAGGCTGAGGTTCTGAATGACTTCTTTGCCCCAGTCTTCACTGGCAAAAGCTCTGACTGCACCACCCAAGTCTTGGAAGGCAGACGCAGGGACTGTGAGAATGAAGACCTTGCGCCCACTGTAGGAGAGGATCTGGTTCAAGACTACCTTAAAAATCTGAAAGTGAACAAGCCCATGGGACCTGATGAAATGCATCCGTGGGTCCTGAAGGAGCTGGGAAATGAAGTTGCTAAGCCACTGGCCATCATATTTGAGAAATCGTGGCAGTCAGGTGAAGTTCCTGACGACTGGAAAAAGGGAAATATAACCCCCATTTTCAAGAAGGGTAAAATGGATGACCTGGGGAATTACAGACCAGTCAGCCTCACCTCTGTGCCTGGCGAAATCTTGGAGCAGATTCTCCTGGAAGGCATGCTAAGGCACATGAAAAACAACAAGGTACTTGGTGACAGCCAGCATGGCTTCACTAAGGGGAAATCCTGCCTCACCAATTTGGTGGCCTTCTATGATGGCGCTATGGAACTGATGGACAGGGATAGAGCAGTTGATGTCATCTACCTGGACTTGTGTAAAGCGTGCGACACTGTCCCACACGACATCCTTGTCTCTAAATTGGAGAGACATCAATTGGATGGATGGACCACTCTGTGGATAAAGAACTGTCTGGATGGCCTCACACAAAGAGTTGTGGTCAATGGCTCAATGTCTGTCTGGAGACCAGTAACGAGTGGTGTCCCTCAGAGATCGGTGTTGAGACCGGTCTTGTTTAACATCTTTGTCGCTGACATGGACAGTGGGATTGAGTGCGCCCTCAGCAAGTTTGCCAATGACACCAAGCTGTGTGGTTCGGTTGTGTTGTGGTTTAAACCCAGTCAGGTAATTCGTTCGCTCACTTCCCCCCCTTTCTTGCCCTCCCCCTGCTCTCGGAGGGATGGAGAGGAGAATTGAAAAGAATGCAACTCCCACGGGTTGAGATAAGAACAGTTTAGTAACTAAGGTATAACACAAATCACTACTGCTACCACCAATGATAATAATGATAAAGGAAATAACAAGGGAACAGAATACAACATCTCACCACCAGCCAACCGATAACTCGCCCCCCAAGCCCGACCAAGCTCTGACCGATACCTCCTCCAACCCTGCAGTTTCCCAGCCCTTCCAGCTAACTCCCAGTTACATCCTGGGCATGATGTGCTGTGGTATGGAATACCTCTTTGGCTAGTTTGGGTCAGGTGTCCTGTCTCTGCTTCCTCTTGGCTTCCCCTCCTCCCTGGCAGAGCATGAGGCTCACAAAGTCCTTGGCCAAACCAAAACATTGCTATCAGCTCTGTTCCCGAGCTGAAAGTCAAAACACTGCACTACACCAGCTACCAAGAAGGAGAAAAATGACTGCTACTGCTGAACCCAGGACAGGTTGATACCCTGGAGGGAAGGAATGCCATCCAGGGGTACCTTGACACACTTGTGAGGTGGGCTGATGCCCAGTCACAGCTACAGGTTGGGCAAAGAAGAGATTCAGAGCAGCCCTGCGGAGAAGGACTTGGGGGTGTTGGTTGCTAAGAAAATGAACATGGGCCAGCAGTGTGCGCTTGCAGCCCAGAAAGCCAACCATATCCTGGGCTGCATCAAAAGGAGCCTGACCAGCAGGTCGAAGGAGGTGATCCTGCCCCTCTACTCTGCTCTCGTGAGACCTCACCTGGAGTATTGTGTGCAGTTCTGGTGTCCTCAACATAAAAAGGACATGGAACTGTTGGAACAAGTCCAGAGGAGGCCACGAGGATGATCAGGGGCTGGAGAACCTCCCGTATGAAGATAGGCTGAGAAAGTTGGGGCTGTTCAGCCTGAACAAGAGAAGGCTTCATGGAGACCTCAGAGCAGCCTTCCAGTATCTGAAGGGGGCTTATAGGGATGCTGGGGAAGGACTCTTCATTAGGGACTGTAGTGACAGGACAAGAGGTAAGGGGTTAAAACTTAAACGGGAAGTTTAGACTGGATATAAGGAGGAAATTCTTTCCTGTTAGGGTGGTGAGGCACTGAAATAGGTTGCCAAGGGAGGTTGTGAATGCTCCATCCCTGGCAGTGTTCAAGACCAGGTTGGACAAGGCCTTGGGTGATATGGTTTAGTGTGAGGTGTCCCTGCCCATGGCAGGGGCGTTGGAACTTGATGATCTTAAGGTCCTTTCCAACCCTAACTGTTCTATGATTCTATGACTCTTCATTAGGGACTGTAGTGATAGGACAAGGGGTAATGGGTTCAAACTTAAACAGGGGAAGTTCAGATGGGATATAAAGAAGAAGTGCTTTCACTGTGAGGGTGGTGAGGCACTGGAATGGGCTGCCCAAGGAAGTTGTGAATGTTCCATCCCTGGCGGTGTTCAAGGCCTGGCTGGACAGAGCCTTGGGTGACACGGTTTAGTGTGAGGTGTCCCTGCTCATGGTAGGGGGGGGATGGAACTTGATGATCTTAAGGTCCTTTCCAACTGTAACCGTTCTATGATTCTATGATTTCATATCCAGATATGTTGCAGGAAGACCTCCACAACTTCTGTTCCCCTGATGACAACCCTCCACCTTCATCTTGGAGTGCGAATTAGACTAACTGAACACTCTTTCTGACGTAAGCTATCAGTGGAAACACAAGACAGCATTCCCTCTCTTTTGCACCAGGACATGCTGCTCCACTGTGGGCCCAGTAAAAAAGGCATTCTGACACTGCAAAGTATAATTTAAAATGCAATTTATTAGAGTTAATGCCATAAATAGAGAACTGCTACCTTACAGCATTTCAGATGCGTGAACCACAAGCAGTGCAGCATCAAAAGGCCTCTGATCAGAGTACACCATGAAGACCCTGCCTGTGAAAAGGCTCCCCCATTATGACCATTAAATCTATTAGAGGATTTTCTTAAAAAAAACCCACAACTCTAGTCATCATTTCTCCCGTCAAACAGAAACAATATTCACACATTAACTTCTCACTGTTCTTTTAGATAGAGGCATGATCATCAACACGGAGTGGTGTAATTGCCAGTAAAACATGGGAGCTGCCCGCCACTCCTCTAACAGTGAGCTGGCTGAGTTTATCCTGTGGCCATGGGATACCTATAGCACAACACAGGCCTGCAGGTCACCCCGTTCGTGGGTACACTCAGTTAACTGTTGCACTGATCACTGAGGCGTCAAATGCACAATGGCCCTCCAGGCAGGATCACCTTCCTCCAGTGTGGAAGCATGCTGCAGCTTCCTATTCCAATACCACACCTGGCATGCTCAGGTGTCTGACTTCACAAGTTTGGAGTCTGCAATTCAAGAGATTCTGAAGGATAAAACCAGGTAGTTCTAACATCAATAAGTGATCAGGAGAGATGGCAGGACCTCAGGGGTCAACCTTTTTGCACAGGCTGTACATTGTAGACTGGGGCTGGAAAATGGGGCTAGAGGGGTCTTTTGCTAACCTTGTGGGTCCCAAACTTCTGTCATGTAGCCACAACCTGCAAGGAGGCGTAGCACCTGAGTGGTACCATCCCCACAGCCTCTGCTCAGGCTCCTTCCACAAAAGCAGCTTGACAGAACCATTTATGAAAGCCAACTGTGATCAAACGGAATGTAGGAGGTGGAAATTTCGCAGTGTCCCTAGAATGAGGAAGTGCAGTAAGAACAGGGGAGTGGTTATGCATTTATCTTGCAAAGTCTGGTTTGTTCCTGTCAAGATGTCATGCACAGGGTCTCCGGAGTGATCTCTGCACCAAGTTACCTTGCAGAATGTATGTGAATGGCCCTACAGCCCTGAACTTTTACCTCATACATGTTGATAGGATGAACTCAAAACTCGGCCCACTCATTACTGTTCCCCGGGTGCTTACTACTACTGTGCCGTCCCCTGGAGCCCTGCAACGCTCTTCAGTATGTCGTTGTAGGGGTGATCGGGGCTGGAAGATGCTGAAGAGCAAATGTGAAAGGGCTGCAGGTGCACCCCCAGTACGGCTCACCGCAGTTCCTCACAAACCCCTAACTCCTCGGGTAAGCGCTTCAGGCGGCAGAACCGAGAGCTCTCACAAACTCCCTCACATTAACCGCCGACCGTTTTTAATGCAACACCTTGAACGTTCGGGAAAACCGTTACGTGGGTGTTCGTGTCCTTCCGAGGCCGATGGCTGCCGCGATGCGCCAGCAGCACCACCACTATGCGAAGTAACACCCCCGAGCGCGACATTACACCGCCATCACCGTCCCGTCCCGTCCCATTTTCCCTCATAAACCCGCGCCGCGCCCCGCCCCGCCCCAGGCGCCCTTTGATGACGCCAGCTCACCTGGCGCCCAAGCCCCTCCGCGCGCCGCCGGTCGGGCGCACGCGCGTTAGGTGAGGCGCTGCGTTCCTTTCTTCGACCTGCTCTCCCTTCCCCCCTCCCGCCGACCGTTAAGTGGCCCCGCTGCTGCTGCGCTGCGAGGCGAGGACGGGAAGGGACGGGAGAGGAGCGGAGCATCCGCAGCGCAGACACGGCACCGGCCGGCCGGCCTCTGCGCCTCCCTTCAGGAGGCCGCGGGCGAGTGGAGGAGGGAAGCCCCGTCATGGCGGGGGATGGGCGCGGGCAGGGAAGGGGACGGGAGCGCGATGCGCGGGTGTCCACCGCGGGAGGCGGCCCCTGCAGGCGAGCGCGGTCCCCAGGCGGGCGGGGCCGCACGCAGGCCCGGGCGCGCCCGCCCGCCCGGGGCCTGGGGAGGCAGGCGCCAGGGAGAGGCGGGCCAAGCCGGCGGCAGGCCGCTGCCTCCGCCCCGGCAGCCGAGGCCCGCCCTCCCCCCGCAGCTGGGGGCAGGGCTGAGGTCGTCGCGGGGGAGCGTGGTGAGGGACTGAATAGTGTCTCTCTGCATAGGTGAGCCCGATGTCGATTCGCCGGCTGGGCGAGGGGGAGCGCGGCGGTCCCTAAGTGATGCTGAAGAGCCGGTCCCGTGCCGGTAGTCGCCCCGCAGCCGGCGAGTCCCCGTGCGTGAGCGGGGTGGGAGACATGGACTCGGCAGCGCCCGCGGGCGCCGCGGCTGGACACTTCTCGACGGATACGCCCGCGGTTAGCCGCCTTGGCGGGGAGGAGGAGCCGGACAAGGAGGAAGACGAGGAGGGAGGGAAGAGCGGCGGCTGCTCCTGGGAGCAGAGCCTGAATCCCGAGCTGCAGCAGGGATACCGCATCTTGCGTGAGTTTCTCCTGGAGAAGTACCGGCCTCTGACAGCACCGTTTTTGAAGCCCCTTGCGGATCAGGCATCCATCAGGGAAGAAGGAGCTGGCTCCCTCTCGGGTCGTAAGAGTAGTCACTCATTTCAGCAGTCGCCAGCTGGAATGTGGTTGTTAAAGATGGAAGAAAAATTTTCCAGTGGGCAGTACACGGGGATAGCAGACTTCGTGGGTGACTTCCGGCTAATGCTGGAGACTTGTTACCGACTGAATGGTGTAGATCACTGGCTCTCCAAACAGGCCCAGAAGCTGGAGATGATGCTGGAGCAGAAGCTGGCGCTGCTGTCCCGGTAGGTGTAGAAAGCATAAAAGGGGGCCAACCACGTGCTGTTTACGTAAAGTAGGAAAAGAGGGTGTGTTTGATTATGTAAAAAATACCATTTGCATGGGTTAAAAAAACCCAAACCTCACAATAAAATACTTGAGAACTCTCAGTGCTTACACAAAGAGGAATGTTTCCTGGTGGGAACTATTCAAATACAATTCAGTCTCCTTTGGAGATTCCAAACCTGAAAATACCAAAATATAAAAAAAGTGTTCAGCGTTTCTTGGTTAAGATTTTCTGAAAGAAAGTCTTCAGAAGCGTTTTAAAACTGGAGGCAGACTTGTTTAGACAAGATGTCAAATGCTCTTTTCTTTGTTTTGTTCTGCCAAAAGCAAGTGAAACCCAAGCTTTGCATAAGCATCTGGCTCTTCAAAATTATTTCTACAGTCTGAAATTTTTAATGTCTTTAAAACAAGTAGGAATAAATTCTTGAGCCAAAGTATCTGCTTTGAAATAAAAAGGGTTTGGTTTTTTTTTTCTTTTTAATAATCATAAAATGAAAGATAATGTTTGGCATGTTATCGTCTTAAATGGCAAAATGGAAATTTTGGTATGTTTAAATATAAGCCCGCGGCAGGAACTTGTTTATCAGCCAAAGCAGCTGAAGCAAGGAAACCTGTCAAGGTACATTGTAGAAAGTCCAGCTTAAATCATGACTGAAATGCAGTCTCTCAGGAGTTTAACATAGGCAGAGGGTGAAGGTGAAGAAGGAACAGTATTGAGAAATGCATAAAGCTGTGCATGTCCATCAACCTTAAACTTGCTACTGACACAGTATTGGCCGCCAGCTGGTAAACGGGACCTTGTTTTGTGTAGTAGGAGCACTTGAGAAGTGTGGTGTCGAACTCGGTAACTCGGAGTGAATGTATTCCGTATTGGTGTAGCAACACTATATTTGAAACTGATTTTGTTCAACAACAGTTCTGGGACAGTGTGGGACTAGAAGGGAAGGAGCTGAATCTAACAGAGCATGAATGTTGCTAGTCTGCTTGAGTAAAACTTGATTAAAAAAAAACAGGTCAGAATTCCTGGCTTAAGAGAATTACTGCTGGATAGCTAACCAGATGCAGCCTGAAGATTTGTGCCAGGTTCCCTTTATATGTTGTGCTGACTGTAACATCTCAACTGTATGGAATTGATAGGCATTTTGTGGAGGTCTCTGTTGGATTAGATGCCTACTCATTGGATTTAGTAAGACCTAAGAATGCTCAATGCCTTTTTATTAGAAACTACAGAAGAAAGTGAAGTCAATTTAGGTATTGTCATTATATCACAGTATATGTATTTACTAAATGCAGTTGTCATTCTTTCACAAATGCAGTCTTTATTCAGATAAATATCAAGAAATATTAAACAGGCAATCCTGAATTTTTGGTATTAACTCTTCAGAGATTTGTAAATATTTTTTGTCTGTATACACTCACTTGATAAAAGTTTCTAAGAACTAGATATAGAAAGGATTAGGGAATCTAGAAATCTCAAAATTCTTTCATAATTTTTGTTCAGACAGACTTGTTTGAAGTGTTTAACAGAAATAATTTTATTAGTAAAATGGAATTCAGGAACTACTTCTTGGAATAATCATTCTTGTTTCACTAGGGCAGTATTTTCCTCAGTGAGCCCCATCAAGTGAGTCAGGGTTTGTTGCATGACTCAGATACTGCAGACCATAGAAAAATCACTTTAGAGCTGGAGGTTGGACTTTTTTTGCCTCCTCACCTCAGATGTTTTCGGAGGTGTGATAGAGTGTTACTTCTCATGCCAGTTTTGCTAGAGTACTTTGAAACAGTGTAAGATACAACTTTACAGGCAAATTTATAGTGTTATGCTTTTTGATCTTTTTTAACTTTTAACAAAACCAAACTGCTGTTAAACACACAGCCCCTCTGACCCAAATCAACAAGTGCACCCCCCCCCCCCCCCAGTATTTTTAGATGTCTTCTAAAAATGATAGTTTCTTATCTCAAGTCTTGTGGAAGATTTTCTGTCTGATTTTTTATACCCATTAATATAGGAAGTTAAATCTCCAAATAATATTTACTTACTTGAGGTAAAGATCCACTGTTTTTAACAGATACGAAAATAATAGCTCATGTTAGCATGTTGGTTTTAATTTTTTAAATTTCTGAAGGAACTTTCAAAGTGGAAAAAATGGCAGGTGAAAACTGCTTTTTTTTTCTAAGTATGCTTGATATATGATTGGTAGTGTAGGCACTGAAGTGCTGTTGATAAGAGAAATTATAATTTTGAACTGGCTTGCTCTTCTAGGCATTTGAGAGAGAAAACTTCAATAGCTGTAACATCTAGAGGATGTTATGGGCTGGAAGATGAGAAAGGAGCAGCATGCATTTCAACAAGACGTCGTTCCATGCCTCGCAGTTTAGTAGGCTTGTCAACAGGCATGTTTGAGTCTGTGATGGTTCAGGTTCTAAGACAAGAAGAACACCTGAGAGCAAAAGAGGAAAAGAGGTAATAGGAAGAACTGTTTTGTTTCACTTTTAAATAATTATGTCTTCCTAGTTCTCTACAGGGACTAGCTCCTTAAGGCTTTTCTAGGTGAATAAATGCTGTAGTGCTCTTTGTCTGAAGTTCATGACTAGGACTTCAGTACAGTGCATCTGCAAAACAAGAGATTAATTTTTGATTTACCACATTTTTGAAAAATTTCTGAAGTCATGTAAACTTTAAAATAAATTGGCTGCTCTTATTTTAGGATTATAAAACTTCTAATAGTAACTGCAAGAACCTGCAGCAATTTCCTGTTACTTCAGTCATGGTGTATCACAGCTCTTCTTGGATTGTTTTCCATGCAACAATTAGATTAAAAACTGCCAGAATGCTTAATTACAGTCTAATTCTGTGATCTTGCCACTGCTTTCCTCGCTGTTAGCCAAAAGCAAATTACCACTGCCACTCCTGTTATCTCATTGATGTGGAATTTAACTCTCAGTAATAAATTTAGAATGTGTATAATTAACTTTGGGATTTTGAGGTTTTCATAAATTTAAGAGGTAATTAATTCTAGGCAGTGTTTAATGTTGATTGTGATACAGTTTACTTTGAGGAAACCAAAGCTTGTAAACTTGTATACTTTAACAGTAGCTTGGGGGACTGTGTTTGAACATGAAGCATGATGGTAAGACTGTATTAATTTTAGGAAGCAAGATCTTATCAGCTTTTTTCAAAGTATACAGTTTTGTAGAATTTTCCTGTGTATAACCACTGTCACTTTGCAGGTAGTCCTCATTTTCAGCAGATTTGAGGACATGCAGTTTTGGCTGACTTGACTGTTAACCAGTTATTTTTCTGTAGAAATGAGTGAATTTTGATTCATATTACCACCTCATACTTTGCAAAATCATTAGGATTGTTATTTCTCTGGTAAAATTCTCTTTATTTGTGCTCAGTTCTGTGCTCTAGATCTCTGAAATTCATAACAGTTACGAAAAAGGACATTTTGATTACGTTTTAATTCACCTGTAGAGTCAGGATAACATATTACCTCATGAAATAAAAATTTTGCTTTCGTACATCTTGTTTATGCACTTTTCTGCAAAACTGTTGTAATTAACAGTTAAATGCATTTATCTGGATATACTCAAAAGTCCCAGTGCAAAGGATACCCCCAGGTAGTTAATTCTACACATTAACAGAAGCTCGCAACTAGCTTGTGTCTTTATGTCCTGAAATTTTGTACTATAGCACGTATTAGGAAGCAATAAAAATGTGTCATCAGGTAGCTGGTTGAATATTTCTTTGATTCTGTTGATCTCCTCAGATAATCATGCTTCGGATACCTTCTTTTCTTATTTGCTAGTGGGATTTACCACATTTTTGAAAGTAACTTGAGCCTTTCTATACCAGTTGTTTGCCAATTCACCACAATGCAGATGTTCTAGAAGTACATTGTAGAGGTATTTTATGAAAAAGCTTGGAAATTGGGAGGCCTAGTTAGTAATACATTACCAGTGAAGATCATATCATACAGCACATACACATTTTTAGAGTGTTTTATATATGACTGCATATACTTACAACACTAAGATGGGATACTATTTTTATTAAAAAGTGGCTTTCACTTGCTCTTCATTATAACCAAAATGAAGTTTGCTGAACTGAAATTGCATTTATATCTGTTTAAATCTTGTACTAAATCCGTAAGGAAAATTAAATATTAGATTCTGAACAATTATCTCCATCTTTTTCAGGCCAGATATTGTTACTGCAGAATTCATATTTTAATGTATGCCAGTAGAATTCATGCTATAAACTGTATTCATAGGACTAAAGCACTGCTTTAGTGGATACATATTATTCTGTTGGTAATTAATATTGTTCTAGTTGGTCTTTTATCAGAGTTGTCAAAGAATTAGTGTCCAAATCTGTTGCTGTAATACAGGATATCCTGCATCAGGGTATAGTTATGAGTGACTGGGATGGTCACATCAGATGAGTCTGTAAACTGTTCAGGATTTTAAATTCTACTGTACTGAGCTTTGCCTTCCTTCTGCTCTTTCACTGCTGCTGTTTTTCCCCATAAACCTGTGTGCAGTGTTGTGGAGTAACTTGCCTGTGTGCTTGCTCATCAGTTTTGTTTGGATAGGCAGCACCTGCTGTTTACACAACTTGCAGATGGGTTATCAGGAGCATGCAAAAATGCTCACTTTGTAGCCATCCAGCTGACCACTCAGCATGCATCTACTTTCTAGCTAGTAATTATCTTAGTTTAGACTGCTTAGTCACCTGAGTAGGAGTTACATGCTTTCAGCCCCAGGTAAGTAAGGTTGCAAATATAAGTGCCTTTCTGCAAAACTTAGGCAGATACCTAAAGAAATTGCGTGTTGAAGTCCAAGTTAATCTCTAATCCTTTGCTTTAGATACGCAGATGCTCTTGTAAAGGACTGCCGTCTTATGATGAATAGAAAGAAATGCAGTAAATGAAATCGTTAAAATAGTTTGTGATTATTTCCCTCCCCCCCCCCCCGAATGTTGAAATTGATTTTAGAAGCTTTTATTCAGCTGTGTATTTTGGAAGACTACTTTGAGGTGTGATTTTTATCTTCTTTTCCTTAATCAACTTAATGGAAATCCTACTCCAAATGCTTTTGTTTCTGGTTTTGGGTTTTGGTGGGTTTTTTTTGTTATCTAGGTATTCTTTGTAGGAAGTTCTCTTCTTCTTCGATGTAGTTCATCTACGTCTTGCATAATCTATTTCACAGAAACATAGAATAGTTAGGGCTGGAAAGGACCTTAAGATCATCTAGTTCCAACCCCCCTGCCATGGGCAGGGACACCTCCCGCTAAACCATGCCACCCAAGGCTCTGTCCAGCCTGGCCTTGAACACCACCAAGGATGGAACATTCACCTCCCTCACAGTAAAAAACTTCCTCCCAATATTAATCTAAACTTCCCCTGTTTAAGTTTTATCCCATTACCCCTTATCCTGTCACTGTAGTCCCTAATGAATAGTCTATTCCCAGCATCCCTATAGCCCCCTCCAGATACTGGAAGGCTGCTATGAGGTCTCCACGCAGCCTTCTCTTGTCCAGGCTGAACAGCCCCAACTTTCTCAGCCTGTCTTCATACGACAGGTGCTCCAGTCCCCTGATCATCCTCATGGCTGTCCTCTGAACTTGTGCCAACATTTCCATGTCCTTTTTATGTGTCCTCAACATAATTGATTTCAATTTTTTCCTTATTTAGTGTTTACAACCTCCCCCAACTAATACATTTATCATGGTAGACTCAACATGTAAAAATTGTGAAGATGTCTTTGCAAAGCTAATTTCAGTATTTTGCAGCGGAGAGTTTCTGAAGTGCTTCCCCCCCCTCCATGTATGTATATAAGGACATCTTATTTACTATTCTTGTCAATCTTGTTGTTCTTTTCCTACAGTTGTTCTGATTATCAGAACATTGACTGTCTTACTTCAGTTATCAGCTACATTTCCATGGGGTTCTACTCAGCTGCTTGATTATGTGTTAATTAAGTAACATATTAACATACTAACTTCCATATTAGTTAACAATAAATAATGGTGGAATTGTTATATAATTCGAAGTGCTTGCCCATTGAGAGGCATTTATAGACATAGAGGTAGTTTCCTTCTGAAATTTTTTAAACAACCACTGAATGCTAGGTAATTAACTGGTTGATTTCAATGGGAATAATGTACAACTTTGATTTGTTGAAAATTATGCTAGGCAAAACTATGTCTTTACCACCACTGAAAACATGACTCTGGGATAAATTTCAGACATGTTCATTGAAACATTTAAAAAACTCAATTCTGGCTGTAAGTTAGTCATTTAAATTGCTAAATTGTGAAATGAGGTATGTGTATACAGTCAGTCTAGGCTTTTGCGAGGATGTGAACATGGAATGAAGTGTGTCCTATGGAAAAATGTATGTAAAAAAAGTATGTTGTAATACAATATAAGACATTACAGGTAAAGAATTAAGGTCACATGGGCATCTCCAAATTCAGTTTCTTCTAACCGTCAAATCTTGATCAAATTTAGAATAATGCATAATATTGCTATTTTTATACTTAGCTTTCTAGTATAATTTTAAAAAGAAAGTTTGTAGAAACAACTATTGTAGAATTAAAGCAGTTCTCTATACCTTGCCATCAGAGTTCCAGTACCATACCATTTACCTGTGAAAAATTACTCAATACTCTAG
The DNA here is from genome assembly GCF_028554395.1 of Pezoporus wallicus. Classification (NCBI taxonomy): domain Eukaryota; kingdom Metazoa; phylum Chordata; class Aves; order Psittaciformes; family Psittacidae; genus Pezoporus; species Pezoporus wallicus. The sequence goes on from NW_026636668.1 coordinate 78,763, forward strand.
TAGTTCAGAAGTGATAATTTGGGGGCAGGGAGGAAAGTACTATCTAGTATTTGTCTATTCTGCCCTCCCAGTGAAACCTCTTGTTGCAAGTGAGAAGGAACTAGCTGGCTAGATGTGTCTGCTGTCTAAAGAGAGAAAATTACAGGTGGGGAATTTTCTGGACTCTATTCTAGGGGCTATCTCTACTTGGGCATGTCTGCTGAGTTTTAAAGTCAGGTTTTATCCACTGCTGCAGACGTTGTTTTAGGAATATGCTTGTCCTTTGTTAGTCTGGAAATGTCAGCTTGACCTTAAACCTTGTAATAGTCTTGTGTTATTATTGTAAACAAAATGTGTGCCTGGAAACATGTTCCTCATAAATGTAAATAAAAGTATGAACAAAGGGTTTTTACTGTTGCTGTCAGCATAAAAGCCAGATATGTTTGTCCAGAGAACTTCTCAGTGTAAGGTTATTTGTCCTCCTAAATATCAAATGTTTCTCTCTCTCCCACTGTCCTCTGCACTTTCTTCCTTGCTGCACCTCCTCTCTCTACTTCATCCCCCTCCTCCCTCTCAAAAAAGAAAACCAGCAAAAAATGCCCCAGAAAAAGCTATGCCTTTGAAAAGATAGGCAGCTGATAGGAAGACCTCAATAAGGAAGATGTGAAAGTGTGCAATTACTTGTACCGAGAATGGAATGACTACAGATACTGTGATAAAATGACAGCTTTTTTAAAAAAGGCAAACTTTTTGCAAGTGGAACAAGATACGTTCTTCTTTTAAAAAAGATGTCTAAAGTAGTATAATGATTGTCATGACACACATTTAGAATTTTACATTTATTTATATTACTAATTGATGATAAGTTGAAACTGCTTGTGAAGATGGTATTTTTAGATCTACGACCTGTGTTTTTATTAAATGATACTGACATGATTGTTTCTACAAATGTTCCATCTAACTGTCTTCATATTTAAGCATATTTCCGTACTATTTTAATAGTAGTCACAGCTTTTGAAGGCAGCAGGTTATTTGAAAATGTTTTATGTTTAGGAGGAAGGAGGGAATGGGATTTGAGAATGCTTTGAAATTCATTTTTACTTTGTATCATTTCTTCCTCTGTCCCGCTTATTTATTTCAATTTTTTTAAGTTATATTTATTTATAAATTAATGCAGTATTAACACATAGAAATAGAACAAAAATCAGAATTTAAAAAATGCTCACTTTATACAAGCAGTATTGTTGAATCTACTGGTTTATTCATCTGGAATGGCAAATGGGCATTTGTTATTAGACCACATTCATTGTATGTTTTTGTATTAGTGCTGCAGAGTGGGGTTTTATCTTGAGATCTCATCCATTATACAGTAAAATTAATGGTGCACTGAGAGGGTGAAGTTGAGAATTTACTGATCGGTTTGCTTTTACATTTTATTTTTATATTTTACATGAATCTGCTTTTCTGCATTTGATAGTTAACATAAAAAACTAGGTTGCATATATGTGGTATTAAACATTTCTATTCAAATTATATTCAAGCAAATACCTTGACCTTTATTTAAATTATATAAGGTAAAACATTCAGAGGAATCTTACTGTATTATGTGTCATTTTGCATACACAGAGGATGTACGTTTGAAGTTCGTGGTCATGGCATATTTCTCCTGCATCCATGCTAAAATGTTGGCTAAGCTAGGTTTGTCACATTTTTTGCACAGAGATACATAGTTAATGCTTCAAATATACATTCTTAATGCTAGAAGCCACTATTAGCTTCATGCTCAAAAGAAAGATTTTAATATACTATTATTCTTTGGCTAAATTTGGAAAGCTTTGAATGGATACACGACATTTTCTAGTTTTGTATGAAGAAATATAATTGGAGGTTAGAAACTGGGAAATGTAAATGCCAACAACAGGTCACATTAGTGATGTACACAGGAGTTTGTTTCTAACAGTGGTCAGTGACAGAAGCTTCAGAGAAAAGAATGTGAGAAAAATATATGAGAAGCTTTGAAAGAGCTCTAGAAAATGTTTCTTCTAAGTACAGCTGTATCCTAATCCTACCTTTTGGAATCTGGTTATGCCTTAAGGCAAAAATGTTAGTTTGCCATTGAGGCATTAAAGGAGAATCCCTCCTGTTACTGATAAACCTTGATACTCTTGTGATTCTTGCAGATGTCCTATTTTTCACTTTGGAACTAAATTAACATATTAACGTATGTCCTACTAAGTTAGACCTTAAGCTACAAATAATTAATTATCTAAAGTGGAAGCATTTTTGTCATCTTAAACTTGTTGCCTTTAAATTTCATGATAAATTTACAAATAAAAGTAAACAGAAGTACCCACTCTGTCATATTACTTTTGTATATTGCTGTCATGTTTCCTCTTGCTAGTGTTATGTGTGGATTCCCAGATCTTTCAGAAGTTTTTAACAGGCCTCTGATTACTGATGACCTCTTTCTCTGAATACCCACTATTTCTGCTCTATCCTTTTTTTTAGATAGGGGGACCAGAACTGAATACAGTTTTTCAGGTGAGGGCACACCATTTATTAACGACATTTTATTTCTGGTGTTATTTTCCATCACATTCTTCGTGCATTCTGATATTTCGTTCCTTTTTGACCACCATTGCAAATCAACTAGTAACACACCTGTGGGTGGGAGGGAAAATGGCTTCTATATGTGAATGAAGTACTTAACAGTTAGACAGTACACTTGTACACTGAGGGAGTTAGTTACAAGGTAGGTGACACAAGCCGCAGGACAACCGTTTGAAAGCAAGTCTTACCTGAAATTTGTTTTCAGATATTTTTATACAGATATTTGTTGGAAATACTAAATCTTGCCAAAAAACGGATTGGGGAAAGCAGTGCATTTAAAAAAAAAGTATATAAACCATATATTTAAAATATATAAACCATATATGCCAGATATTTTCTTGCCTTTTTCCTTTCTTAAATTAGTGGTAGAAGAAGTAAAAGGCTGTAATAATTTCCCATTTTGTTGCAGTGATGCATTGTGTAATCCAAAGTAAGACAAACTGAACTGTATTGTTATTTATTACTTCAGGACAAGTATGTTTGTCATGCTGTGGTTCTGATATTTTTCTCTCCTGTTTCTTTTTGTTCTCCTGATTCCTCAATTTTCATAAACTTTCTTTTAATAGGCTGAGAGAGCAAGAAAGAAAAGAAGCAGAAGAAGCTAGTCAGAAAGAAATAGAAGAATGGGAACAGTCACTTTTAGCCCAAGCAGCACCTACAAGGATGGAGACAATGTGGGAAATTCCAGCTATTGGTCATTTTCTTTGTTTAGCACAACAGATTTTAAATTTACCGGAAATAGTATTCTATGAATTGGAACGTTGTCTTCTGATGCCTCAGTGTAATGCTTTTTTGTCTAAAATAATGACGTCTTTGTTAAGTCCTCCTCATCGCAGATCTACATTACATCGCAGGCCTCCACTTTCTTACAGGACTTGGGAAGCAGCACTCAGACAGAAAGTACGACACTGGTATACTGTTGTAGGGCAGACTGACAATCCTAATAGCTCCGCAGAAAAACTTGGATTATGTCCCCAGTTTTTCAAAGTCCTTGGAGAAGTTAATCCCTTGGAATCAAAACCATTTCATGAGCTACCATTCTACCAAAAAGTGTGGCTGCTAAAAGGTCTCTGTGATTTTGTGTATGAAACACAGAAGGATGTTCAGGATGCAGTGCTAAGTCAGCCTATACATGAATGCAGAGAAGTAATTCTTGGTTATGACTACTTGGAGAATGCATACGTTCATTTTCCACAGTTCTGTGGTGCAGATGTTCGGATTTACAAACAAAAGCCTTTTCAGGCTCCTGAATTCCCATCTCCTCCCATCAAAGTTAGAAAAGTGTCACGTATTAAATTAGAAAAAGTAAAACGTGAATATGTGAGGAAAAGTAATGGGGAGGTTAGTTCTGGTGTCAAAGAAGAGCTGCTACATCCTTCCAAGGCGGAAGCAGAGAAGACTATGGATTCCATTGTTAGCTGTCCAGAAAAAAAAACACGTTTAGATAGCTTTAGAGTCACTACAGAGGAGATTAACTGTGACATCAAGCCCTCAAGATTCTGCGACATCAAGAAAACTGGTTGCTATAAAGAGAACTTGGGGAGTTTGAGTAGTTCAGGAGAAACTGTTGGTATGGGTGGTCACCTTAGTTCAGGAGAAGTAAAGACTGTGGAGAATGGCCATAGTTTTTCTGAAATGGCTAGAATAAAAGCTGAGATGAGTCCATTCAAGGAGAATACACTGAAAGCTTGCCAAATGCATGTCAATGGCACTCATAATGACAACCAAGACGTAAATTACCAAGAATCTGCTAAAGAAACAATGCTAGAGAAGTCACTGCGAAATAATGAGAAACTAAGTAAGTTGCGAGTGAAAAAGAAGAAAAAGAAAAAAAAGAAGTTGAAGGATATTCTAAATGCAAATCTACAGAGAAAACTTGATGACTTGCAAAAAAAACGTGAGATTCATCTTCATCCATTCAAATCTTACAAAACTGAGATCCAGAACAAGTTGTTTATAATTAAAAAGAAAGCAAAACACAAGAAGCACAAATCTGGTAAGTTAGCATTTTTACCTTTAGTAAATTTAGGAGGATACAGATTTTGTTAGTTGATTATGTTTTATTTTGTGCAATAGAACAGCCTTCATGGATTAGGTTTTTCTGTTAGTGGGAAGATTTCCCATTGCAATAACACAAGCACGTAAAATAGATTAATTGGCTGATTAAACCATGATTCATTTGCAGAATGTATCTTTAGAGAGCATGTCTCATTGGAAGAGTTTGTCACAGAAGTATTTAAGAAAATCTGACTGAGTGGTTAGCATCAGAGAGTGTAGCTTGAAGTTGCTTTATGCTGTCTTGTAGCAATTGTGGAAATATTTCTCCCCTTTCTGGTAATGTTAGTTTATATAAATCACAAAGAAACACAGAGTAATTACATAACATCATGAATCTAAAATCATTTCTACTGGAACTGTACAGTCTTAGGTCACCAGTCACCAAATAGTACTGCTTTTTGACTGCAGGCCTGATCAAATTTCTGCTTAGTCCAACAACTGAGATACAGAATTTATGTAGATGGCATTTGTATTATGGATGTTGGCAGCATCTAGTTAAATGTTTCAGGTAGGTGATACATGATCCAAATTCCAGTTAGCTCACTGGAAAATTTTAAAATTAGGAGAGTGAAGTTGGAAGTCCTTAAGTCAGTTTCCATTGTCGGGTAGTATTTTAATGCTGTATAAAGCACCATAAAGCTTGGTCTGCTGTCCTGTTCATTCAGGGGCTAAGCTATCTGTGCTAGATTTCAGCAGGCTGCTTCAAACATATTTTTCGAAGCAACAGGCTTATTTTCAGAATCAGTGTAGATTGACAGGTAAATACTGGATTTCAGTTAAAAGCAGAGAGCCAAAACCAAACATCTCTGTAACAAAACTTCTTCTAAACGTAAGGGAATTCAGAGATCTGATGCTAATGCATTTTACCTAGAAATTCAATGGAAATTTAAAGCTAAGAAAAGTAATGTTTAGATCCCAAATATTTGTGCAGAATACTCGAAGAAGTGTCTTACCATATAAATCACAACTTCCTCCCTCCAAAAATTTTCAATGCCCACATCTAAACATAAATTTTAAGAGTTACAGTTGAAGTTCATAGGTGCAGTATTCAGCAAAAGAAGTTTATTTTACATTCACTTTTGTGACTGTTAGCTCTGGAAATATATCGCATTCCATTTTTTAAATCAGACAACCACAAAGTGAATAATAACCTAAATTTAAAATAAGGGCTCTCTAATTTATAGAAATTATTAGGAAAAAAAAAATGGGACCAAGTGACTTTTTTTTTTTCTGTGAAAGTAGTTAAAGTTGGCCTTAGTCTTTGTTGTAACCCTCATTTTATAGCACATGCCTAAAAATGTACTTCCTATAAATGAAGCAATGCTCATAGAACAGCATGTGTAATTTTTTAATAGATTTTTGTTTTGAACCACTGTTCTCAGTATTTGAAAGTAGCCTTTGAAGTTAATAGAGATGATATTCACTGTGATAATGGCTTTTCTTACGTGTGTCATAAAAAACCCCAAAAGTTAAAAAAAGTTGCCTGTTTGCCTCCATCTTGAGGTATTTATAGCTAAAAGCTATGTTGTGTTTTTAGAGATGAAGAGACAAATTTTTGAGTGCTCTTAGAAGAACTGTAGATACTGGCAGTGTGAATTTAAACTTTATTCTTACAGAAATGCATCATAAACACCTATCACAGAATGATTGTATTTATAATAAAAATATATCCTATAATCACAGTGAAAATTCTCATATTTTTAATTTCTAATTTTTAGTTTGTAGCGGTTAAAAATTTTTGATCTTGAGTAGGTCCCTGACCTAATCCTAATGTATTTTAGGAACCAGATATGTTTCAAAAGATTTTATGGAACACAAGCTAGTGTTCCATACCCCTAAAACCATGAGAATTAAAACAGTAGTTATTTTAGTTTTAATTTGTGTTTTTTACATGACTGAGTAGTAAATTCAACAGAAGCCAGGAACCGCTGTTTTTTCGAGTTCCATATTGTGTCATAAGAAGCTTAATGTTACCAGATGTAATTTAATATAGAAAATAATTACTGTCTATAAGAATATCTGTAGCTGTAGACCAGTATAAGATGCCATTAATCATCTCAACTTGGTTTTAATTATTTACATTTTCATCAGAGGTTACTGCAGGTACAGCATTACTCCCATTCGTTTGATTTTAGCCAGGAAGGAGATGTGTCAATGCAGGTGGAAATCCAGAAAAGAGTAACAGTTTTCTTTTGGCTATTCTGGTGGTATTTGCACAGTTTTGCAAACCTGTCTGCACATGGAGACGTGTCTCTTCTGTGAGAAATTACGGAAGTTCCTACGGTTCTCTCTACTTGTACTTCTCCTGTGTCTCTCACTACTTGATCTGATGGATCTAATAGTCTCTGCTAGTCATGCTCAAATGGTGTGTTTGCCATTCAGGTGGAGGACATAAAACATTCCTTTTCATCTGCAGGTGACAGACGTTGTCCTGGGCGTGATACGAAAGGATCTATTTCTTTTGGTACTTTCTTTTCCTTTATCTCTTAATATATGTTCAGGCATTTCCCTTCTTATTCTGACTACTGTTTCATTGCAAACTTCAACATCACTGGAGAAAATTTTCCGAAGACTTTGCAGTATTACAAGAAAAGAGCTTTTCTTCCGATGCTCGTTAAGTCTGTTAGTCCTGTAGCTGTTAGGCTGAAATGGACAGGATTGGATTGAATTCATAGCAATGCCGTATTATTCTGTAATGTTTCATAATGTTTAATGCTAGGTAGTATTTCTCAGAGCTGTTCTGCAGTTTTATCTTCTGCTTAGAGATAGACTTATAATGTAGAACAGAGAAAGCGATTTGGTAAAACTTGTTCTGGATTCACAAAAACATTTGATTTAAATGTGATCATAGCCATAATTGCTCTTTATAATGTTCTTTAAAAGTACAGGAGGTAGAAGAGAGCATTAGGAATGTAAAATTTTTTAACAAGCTTGACTGTTGTTTCCTTAAGGCAGCTAAGTTTAACTTTTAGTCACAGTTCGTTTTCTTGTTGAGATAATTTACACACTCCTGATTGCTGTATCAGAGGTATTCAAAAGATACTGTTCATGGATATAGACTGGTTGTGTGGTTTTTTTAGCTGAAAACTTCCTGTAACTATTTTGAGCAAAACTGACTGGAGAACATAGCCACATCAATGAGCATTTCTTACAAGTTATGAAAAGGAAGATGTAATCACTGTATTCAGTCTGTGACTTTGGAACAAGGTCGTGGTTATTACTGTGGCAGCATACTGTGCCAGTTACTGACAGAGTACTGAGTATAGTGAAAAGACAGAATCAGAGTAATTATGTAAACAAGTTGGATGCTACACATTAATTTTAAGTGTTAGATAAATTAGTCTGTAAGTTGTTGAATTAGATTGTGACAGTGGTGAGGGGCTTTTTGGGTCTGGAGTATAACAGCTATGCTGAAGTAAATCATGGAGTACAACAAAGACTGCAGTGCAAGATATGGTACAGAAGCATGAGAATTCTGTGGTTGCATGCTTGAAACAGTGATTGGATGAAATTCAGAACATCTGTAGGGTTGAGAAAATAGGAGGACTGTTTCAAACAGCCAGAGACTGCTTGAAATAACTATGGTGTCCTGAAGCAGAGGTTGAAGTAAGTGTAAGTTGAATCTCTTTTATTCCAACTGGTGTAGAAACACTAATACAGTGCACAGCTTTAGAAGAACCTTGGTGTAAATCTGATACCCTATACTTATGCTCTGAAAGATTCATAGCAGTCCACCTGCTCAAATTCTGTTTCACACTATATTTTATACATTTTGTGAAATAAAAAGTTGCTTGAATGTGAAGAAATCAGTTTAACAGCCTAGCAGCAGTTTTGTAGTGTCTGATGTACTGTGCTTGGTAGTTTAATATTTTGTCTTCAGAGTTGCAAAAAACTTCACTGTAGTGTTGCCTAGCCTCTAGGTGTTGAACAAATAGCCTGGTAACCCTGTTGAAAACATTGAGGTATTCTACCAAGTTGTAACAATGTACTTAATGCATTAAGCTGCAATGTCAGTATCTTCAGAAACATATATCACTGAGGTTTTATTGGGTTTACTTACATTGTTCTGTAAATCAGCTTTACTAATGCTCTTGTTCAGATTTGCTTTGCTATTTTGACTGTATGAAAGCATATTCTGTGGCAGTGCGGAACCTTCAAAAGTCATTAGCAATGCTTTGTTTTCCAGATCACTGTAAGTTGTATTTTCTAAAAGAGGAACTGTTAGGAGCAGGAGAGAAGATTAGCAGAATACAGAGAAAACAGGACATGCTCAGTAGTTGCCAAATCTTTGAAAGCCATGAAATGTGTCTTACAAGTTTGTGAGGTGGAAGCTGTATGACCAGCTTTTCAATTTGAGAACTTTTGAGTGGAGTTGCTGCTAGAATGTAATGAGAAAATAGGAATTCTTGCAGTTGGACAGGGCTCACTTTTTTATCGTGGCACATACTACTGATTTAGTGTTTTATATCAGAAACGTCCGTTTCCCCGTTGATGAATGGGGCTTTACTGCATATGCAGTAGAAATTTCATTTTTATTTAGAATTATAATTAAAATATTTTTTATTAAAAATTGTTTTGTTTTCACTTTGTAATTTAATACATGAATTGACATTAATTCCTCGAGGAGCCACAAGGACTCAAATATCATAGTTCATAATAAACTTACTACGTCTGTGAAAATGTTCCTGTTTTCAAGTCAAAATTATTTGTTATGAGAACTTATAAATTGGTTGTATTGTGTTTGCTGCGGTAATTTACAAGTGTCAAGAGCATTTCTGTGGCTTAGTGCTTTATTTGTCTACATTTCTATGTGCCTAAAATAGGACTAGAAGAGATCTGAAATGTCATTTATTTGTTCCTTTGTCTTCACCTTTAGATGGCAGGACCAACTTGAGATGCCTTCTGTTTAGTTGCATCTGATCTCCCTAGTGTGTTTTTGGATGCTCATAACTAGTGTTGGGACCTAGTTTGTATATTACCTTGTTAAGCCTGCACATGTGTTCAGTGATCCCATCTGTGGAACTTGTTTTGGCTTGAAAGGGAAACCTAGGGCAGCCAGGCATCTTCTGGACCTGCTGAACTTAAATAACGTCTAAGAATTTTTGCAAAGCTGGCTAAGGGACTCTCGGGTAATAAAATGTCGATCTCCAAGGAATCTTAGAACAGAAGTGTTCCATTGATGGTTATTTAAAAGGAATAAATTTGAAAGATCCGTAGATCTGGGTCTGTTTTTATTCCAGTTCAGTTACCTTTAAGCAGAAAAATCCTTGAATAAAATTAATCAAGGATCAGATTTCCAAAATAAAAATGTATCAAGATTTGCTAGTTTAAATTCTCAGACCAAAAGCTGACACATTCAGCAGAAACAAAAGAAATGGTGAGGGATGTCTGCTTCTACCAGTTACTGGCCTTGTTGCATGTAGCATAACCGTACAAACGCTTCATCTGTGCTGCTACAGAGTAGTCATATAGCTTCAACTTCCAGGCTGAGGCAGGCATAGATTTTGTGTTGAGGGTAAAATCACTAAGGGGTTGGACAGACATCAGCTGTGAATGACAACTTCTCAAACCACTCCGCTGAGGTCTTCAAGAGCTCCGTTACATGTAATCCTAGGTAAAGAGACCATTTAAAATGGCTTAATTTACTTCAGGAAGTGATGTTTCTGACAGCAGCTAGATGAATTTTGAATCGCAGCACGTGGTACCTTTTGGAGCAGACAATGTACAAATGTACTTGCTGACTAAAAGCAATCAGAGTTAGGAAAGCACCCCTAAGAAATAATAAAGAAAAAATATTTCTGATAAGGAAGCTTATATGCATGATCTCTTCAGGTCATCTGTTCAAATTTAGCACATCCTTGCTTGCTGCCTCTTGATCCCTTGTTTTTACTTGCCATAATTTATAAACCAGTTAAGAGTTCTACATGTAGACAAGCCAATAAAGTAATTTCAGTACAAAAATTATCAGAGGTAGAAGGGAAACAGTGGCTCAGTAACTAGATTTCCATCTTTACAGTTCTTCAAGTTACATCTGACCTGATCTGGTATTCATGGCAGTCCTGCTTTGAAACAAGGAATCAGACTAGGTGACCTCAAGCTATTCCTTCCAGCCGGCTTTTCTATAGCAGGCCTGTCAGGCTGTCCTCAGTGCTACAGAAGGCCAGGGAGCAGGTCATCCTAAGCGTGATCACACAGTATGTGTGGGAAAATGGAGGCCCAGTTGCATGGGTTCATGAAGGGCAGGTCCTGCTTGAACAACCTGATCTACAATAAGGTGACCCGCCTGGTTGATGAGGGAAAGGCTGTGGACATTTTTCTGCTTGGAACTTAGTAAAGCATTTGACGCTGTCTCCCACAGCATTCTTCTGGAGAAATTGGCTGTTCATGGCCTGGATAGGTGGATCCTTTGCTGGGTTGGAAGCTGGCTGCATGGTGGAGCCTGAGAGTAGTGGTAAATGGTATCACATCTGGTTGGTGACTGGTCACTAGTGGTGTCCTGCAGGGCTCAATATTACGGCCAGTGTTATTCAGTTGATTCACTGATGATCTGGATCCGGGAATCAAGTGCACCCTCAGTAAATTTGCAGACAACACCAAGTCGGGTGGGAGTTTTGATCTACTGAGGAAATGAAGGCTCTGCAGAGGGATCTGGACAGGTTGGATCGATGGGCTGTGGCCAGTGGTATGAGGTTCGACAAAACAATGTGCTGGGTCTTGCATTTGAGCCGCAGCAGCCCCATGCATTTGAGCCGCAGCAGCCCCATGCAATGCTCCAGGCTTGGGGAAGAGTGGCTGGAAAGCTGCTTATGGAAAAGGACCTGGGATGCTGATTGATGGAGCTGAACATGAGCCAGCTTGTGGCCATGCAGCCAAGAAGGGCAACAGCATCCTGGCCTGTATCAGCAACAGTGTGGCCAGCAGGGCCAGGGCAGTGATCGTCCCCCTGTACTGGGCAGTGGTGAGGCCCCACCTCAAATCCTGTGTTCAGTTCTGGGCTCCTCGCTACAAGAAGGACATTGAGGGGCTGATGCGGGTACAGAGAAGGGCAGTGAAGCTGGTGAAGGGTCTGGAGCACAAGTCTGATGAGGAATGGCTGAGGGTTGTTTAGTCTGGAGAAGAAAAGGCTCAGGGGGGACCATATTTAACACTGGAACAGGCTGCCCAGGGAGGTTGTGGCGTCTCCTTCCCTGGAGACATTCAAAACCCGCCTGGACGCATTCCTGTGTAACATTATCTAGGTGTTCCTGCTCTGGCAGGGGGATTGGACTAGATGATCTTTCGAGGTCCCTTCCAATCTCTAACATACTGTGATACTGTGATACTGTGATATTGCTGTCTACAGCTACCTGAAAGAAAGATGGAGAAAGGAGATGTCTTCCTAAGTAGAAGTGATGGGACAAGAAATAATGGCCTGAAGCTGCACCAGGGCAAGATTAGAAAAGATATTAGGAAAAATTTCTTCACAAAAGGTTAGTCAGGCACTGAAACAGGGTGGCCAGGGAAGTGGTGGAATCACTGTCTCTGCAAGTGTTCTTAAAACAAGTAGATGAGGCCCTCAGTGACATGGCTTAGTGGTGGTCTTAGCAGTCCTGAGGTAAAGGTTGGACTTGATGATCTTAAAGGTCTCTTCCAACCTATTTGTTTCTGTGTTTCTATGTTGAAATGTTCAAGTAAAATGTAAATGTTCATTTTAATCATGTTCAAATCTTTTTGTAAAGAAAGAAGACAGTCTAGCTGCTCTATGTTTTTATCCCTTCACATTCTTGCCAGGTAACATTCTTTTGCAGGCTGTAACGAGGAATTCCCATATGATCAGGTTTCTTTTTGGGTCAGTTTGCCAAGAATGCTTATATTAGATGTCTGATTTAGTTTGTTAGGAGGATAGTACTGTTTGCAGTAGTAGCAATTACGTTTTCAATGCAGCTGGATTCATAAAATACATAACAAAAATGCTGTCTTTTTTTTCACATTGTTAAAATGTTTGGGTTATTATTCTAATAAACGTGCTTCTCTGTTTTATCACTTGTCCTGTAATGTGAAGCCTGTGAGTGTTTTTGTTTGCTAGTTTAGGGCTTTTAGAACTTTATTATGTGTTCAGTATGTAGAGTTTCAAATCTAGATTGGTTTATTTATTTTTAATGTTTTAATTTTATGTAGAGTTTCTAATCCAGGTCCTTACCTTCTGTAGTCCTAGGACCATACCATCGAGTCTTGTGTTCCACCTCATAAATGTATTTTATTTCAGATTTGGGTAAGGTGTTCAGGAAGCTCACAGTATAGTAAAACGAAAATAGGATGCTGTAATAAACTGAAAATTTACATGCTAGGCATCTGTGAATAGGGATGTATATATGTGTATATGCATTTGCACACATAAGCAAGTATGTATTAGGAAAAAATTAAATGCAATTGCTGCCAATATTTTCATTAATATAAATAACCAGGTTTGCACATGTTTCTGTTATTACCAAGTGCCTGTAATGATTCTATTTGACAACAAATTCCACATATTTGTGGTTTTGGGGGGCTTTGTTTTGTTTTGTTTTGTTTGTAAGGATTTTTGTGTTTTAGGACTCCTGAGTGTGAGTGACAGTAATTTTAGAGTGTAGGCTTGTTTCGATATATGATGTTAACGTAGAATGACCATATGAGAAACTCCATTATCTTGCATATAGGGCTTGGTGAAATAGCTACTTGATTTAAGTGTATGTGACTTGTGAACCCTGATACTGTAGGCAGTAAAGCACTTGCCTTACCTTCAAAGATGCTTTTAGTTACCTCCATATTCTTATATAGCACAGTGGTTGTGAAGGGCGTTTTAGGAAGGAGTTTGCTTCCTTTTAAAATGTTAGATTTTGCTACAGCCAGAAAAAACAAATCAGTAATCTGATTTCGTTGGTAACTTAAGTCTGTTCATTGAGGGATTTCTAGATATTGCCAGTATTTTAGGGTATTTTCTACTATAAGATACAGATGTGTGGTTCACTTTACAGTGTCAGAGAACAAATCTTGCAGGTAAGATGCTATATTTCTTAAGTTTGTGGCTTAACATCTGAATTTCATGGCTTTCAAAATGGTGTAAATATCTTGTTTTCTGACTTAAATTTTTAGTATGAGCATTGTAGCAGATTTGTTCTTTTTTTCTTTTTTTTTATTTTTTTTTTTCCTAAAAGACTCTCCTACACAGATACTTGTCTAATGTTTGGTTTTACGGGGTTCATTTATGATTCATCATGTTTACATGACTTATCCTAAGCCTAAGACCTAACCCTTTGTTAGTTACAGTTTAATTTTCAGGTCTATATGTAATTTGATTTTGTTAATAACAAGCAGCATTATGAAGCTTTTCTCTTTTAATCTTACAAGGGAAAAAATCGGTATCTAAAAAAGCAATCACAAAGAAGAGGAAAGGTGTCACAAAGTCTACCATACCAGAATTTCAGGTAAATTATTCTGATTTTCATTTTAAGCACTTAAAATCTGAATGTCTGTGAAGTAAATCCTTTAGTTTCTGATAGAGATCTTGGAAATCCTAATGAATTTCCTTCTTCTAGTTCAACTTTTTTAATCTGATTGTGTATTTCAAGTGCATTTCACCTTTTCTTGGTAGAGAAAGTTTTAGCAGTTTTCATTATGTGGAGCTTAGACACCATTTCACAATACTGTTTAAGATCTGAGATACATCTGTTACAGGACAAAACCTGTAAAAATTAGGAGTTATTAACGGAATTTTTACAGTAGATGTAATTTTCTGGGATGAAAATACTTGTGTTTTATATGAGGTGTGACACTGGTGGCCTTGAATTGAAATCTAGCTTGGTTTACTAGAAGGACTTGAAAAAAATTGGTAGCTTCTGGGCTCATCTTGTGTGCTACGTTTAGGCACATGACTTTTAGACCAGAGATCACTAAGAAAAGAGTGCTAACTGTGATAGTGTGGTTTTATGGTACTGTGATGGAAGTGTTACAGTACTTGTGTTCAAAGTCACAATTTATGCATGCATGCATGCACGCTTGGATTGAAGTTCTCCTTTGGCTATAATTTTTTTTTTCACAAACCAATCTGCTATTCTGAGCAATAGACCCACATTAAATCATGACTGTTCCGTAACATCCTCACATGGATGATAATTAAGTGTTTCAAGTGGAGCTAGCAGAATTTCTGGTGATAAAATTGGCTAGTAACAGTCAATGTTGAGAAAGGACTAATATTTAAGTATACACTGATTTTTGGCTATATTCTAATGGTAGGAACTAAAATATTTCCTAGCAGCTACAGAAAGCAGGTACAGTGTCTAAAAATTTTCTTTTTCCCAGCGTATTACCTGCTTGCCATGGATATACATGGTTAGATTAGAAATATTTTTTTACAATATTGAACTGCTGTATTTAGTTAGTCCGTCTAAAACATTATCTCAAACTCAGCCCAGCTTTCTATCTAACCAAGGTAATCTGTATATCCAGCTGTAAAAGTAACGTTCTTATAGTTACCTGTGTAAAATGTTAAATGTAACAAAATAATTCTGTCTCTTTTGGTCAAAGCTAGGTATTACATCTGTTCTAGGTAGAGCTAAAATTGATTAGTATGAGCAGTTTCCTCTTTGGGAAATTTTTAAGAGTTTAACCTGCCTTTTTCAAGAGGGCAGGCATGACTGCTAGAAGTATCTGCCAGTATTAAAGTATATTCGGAATACTAGTCGGACTTTTAGAGCCTAGTAAAGTATGCTTCAAGATACTCTGCTCCGCACTGTGGATGTATAAGCCTTATGAAATTATGTGACCTTGTTTGAAGGTGAGTGTGTATTTTTTAAATGTTTGGTAAGAGAGCTTGAGTGTATGCAGGCCCCCTGAAGTATTCCAGGGAGAGTATAACCGTAGGAATATTACTGTTCATACCTAAACATCCGTTCTTTTGGAAAGAAAGTAAGTAAATGAAAATCTGTAAGTTGTTCTATCTCCTTGCAGGCTACAAATGTTATTAGAAAAATGACCAAAACCACAGAGCACTTTATTTTGTAAGACTAGGTCCTGTAATTCAGTATAGATCCTTACCTGAAAATTATAACTTGATATTAAAGCTGATAAAATTATTATTAATAAATCTTTCAATATGTGTTAAAATTGTTAAAACTGATTATTAATCAAAAAAATCACCCCTTTTTATGTGATTTCAGACCTTATACTGATTTCTTAGCTCAAGGTTGCTCTAAAAGAAAACACCAAAACTCAACACCGCAAAGCAAACAAACCAAAACCAAACAAAAGATAAGGAGATGCAAATTAAATTCTCTACCAAATAAAAAGACACAAAAAAACATGTCTTGTTTTCCATATCTTGAAAATTGTTTGAGAAGTGAGTTTGCATCTTTAAAGAGTAGGAGTTAGTTGGCTGTTGCCTATTTCCTGTTAAGAGGCACTATGAGTTACAAGCTTATCATAACTACTGTTCATTAATGTTTTAAAGAAATGACAGTTACTATATTGCTGTACAGAAGAGACATTAATGTGGGGGGGTTTAGGTTTCTTTTCCGGTTACAAAGTTTAGGATTGGTAACAACTGCTTTGTCTCAGTCTTCCCTCATGTACCTATATAAACCTACCTGTACTATAATTAAGGAAAAAAGGAACATGCACATTTTAAGCAACTGTCTAACTTAATGTTTTCTGTTTAACTGTATTATTAACAATTTCAGGGTTGTCAGCTATGGTTTATATTAAATCTCAAAAGGGGCTGTCTGGACATTTACCACATGGAGCTGGCAGCAATAAAAGAGCAGGTTCATAGGAAATAAAATATAACTTAGAATCATTATACGGTTAAGCTGAAGTTGTTGCATCCCAACTAGAAGGAAGTGCAGCAGGAGGGCCAGGAGACCTCCTTGGATGGATAAGGAGCTGCTGAGGAAAATTCAAAGGGAAAAAGAGGCTTATAAAAAGTGGAAGCAAGGACAGGCAGCCTGGGAAGAATACAGGGATGTTGTCCAGGAAGCTAGGGACCAGGTTAGGAAAGCTAAGGTCCAGTTAGAATTAAACTTGGTTAGGGTCGTTAAGGATAACAAGAAGGGATTCTATAGGTACGTAGCGAATAAAAGACAGACTAGGGACAATGTAGGCCCCCTCTGGAAGCTATCAGGAGAACTGGCTATCCTGGATCTGGAGAAGGGTGAGGTTCTGAATGACTTCTTTGTTCGGTCTGCACTGGCACAGCCTCTGACCACACCACCCAAGACTTGGAAGGCAAATGCAGGGACTGTGAGAATGAAGACCTTAGGCCCACTGTAGGAGAGGATCTGGTTCGAGATCATCTTAAGAACCTGAACATTCACAAGGCCATGGGACCTGATGAAATCCATCCGCAGGTCCTGAAAGAGCTGGGAAATGAAGTTGCTAAGCCACTGGCCATCATATTTGAGAAATGATGGCAGTCAGGTGAAGTTCCTCACGACTGGAAAAAGGGAAATATAACCCCCATTTTCAAGAAGGGGAAAATGGATGACCCAGGGAATTACAGACCAGTCAGTCTCACCTTTGTGCCTGGCAAAATCTTGAAGCAGATTCTCCTGGAAGGCATGCTAAGGTACATGAAAAACAACAAGGTACTTGGTGACAGCCAGCATGGCTTCACTAAGGGGAAATCCTGCCTGACCAATTTGATGACCTTCTATGTTGGGGCTATAGAACTGATGGACAGGGGTAGAGCAGTTGATGTCATCTACCTGGATTTGTGCAAAGTGTCCGATACTGTCCCACATGACATCCTTGTCTCTAAATTGGAGAGACATCAATTTGATGGATGGACCACTCGGTGGGTAAAGAACTGGCTGGATGGCTGCACGCAAAGAGTTGTGGTCAATGGCTCAATGTTCGTCTGGAGACCAGTAACGAGTGGTGTCCCTCAGGGATCG
Organism: Pezoporus wallicus; assembly: GCF_028554395.1. Lineage (NCBI taxonomy): Eukaryota > Metazoa > Chordata > Aves > Psittaciformes > Psittacidae > Pezoporus > Pezoporus wallicus. The sequence goes on from NW_026636668.1 coordinate 96,315, forward strand.
GTGTTGGGACTGGTCTTGTTCAACATCTTTGTCAGTGACATGGACAGTGGGATTGAGTGCGCCCTCAGCAAGTTTGCCGATGACACCAAGCTGTGTGGTTTGGTTGATACTCTGGAGGGAAGGAATGCCATCCAGAGGGACCTTGACACGCTTGTGAGGTGGGCTGATGCCAACCTCATGAAGTTTAACGATGCCAAGTGCAAGGTCCTGCACCTGGGTCGGAGCAGTCCCAGGCACAGCTACAGGTTGGGCAAAGAAGAGATTCTTCCCCTGCGGAGAAGGACTTGGGGGTGTTGGATGATGAGAAAATGCACATGAGCTGGCTTCAGTGTGCTCTTGCAGCCCAGAAAGCCAACGGTATCCTGGGCTGCATCAAAAGGAGCATGACCAGCAGGTCGAAGGAGGTGATCCTGCCCCTCTACTCTGCTCTCCTGAGACCTCACCTGGAGTATTGTGTGCAGTTCTGGTGTCCTCAACATAAAAAGGACATGGAGCTCTTGGAAGAAGTCCAGAGTAGGGCCACGAGGATGATCAGGGGACTGGAGCACCTCCTGTATGAAGACAGGCTGAGGAAGTTGGGGCTGTTCAGCCTGGAGAAGAGAAGGCTGCATGGAGACCTCATAGCAGCCTTACAGTATCTGAAGGGGGCTGTAGGGATGCTGGAGAAGGACTCTTCATTAGAGACTGTAGTGATAGGACAGGGGATAACGGGTTAAAACTTTAACAGGGGAAGTTTAGATTGGATCTAAGGAAGAAATTCTTTCCTGTTAGGGTGGTGAGGCACTGGAATGGGTTGCCCAGGGAGGTTGTGAATGCTCCATCCCTGGCAGTGTTCAAGGCCAGGTTGGACAGAGCCTTGAGTGGCATGGTTTAGTGTGGTCCCTGCCTATGACAGGGGGGTTGGAACCAGACGATCTTAAGGTACTTTCCAACCCTAACTATTCTATGATTCTATGATTCTAAGTTAAGTATGAGACCTCACTGAAGTGTGTAAAAATTTATGCTATAAAAGGTTGGCTGAAGTAAACAGGGGCAAGTGTGGCGCATCAGTGATCTGGGGAGTACACTAGGTTTGTATTTATAACTTGATCCACAGATTAGATTTGGTTTTATAATGATAAGTATTTCATTTATAAATTCTAAGAAATGGATCATGGGAGAATCACAAGCTGGGATAGAGCTTGGTCCCCATGTCTTTTCTACAGAAGTCTGGGGAGACTTCCTGTCTTTCCTCCTGGAAGTTCTAGGAGTCAGTGAGGGTCTTTGAGATCACTGAGGCTGAACACTGAATTTGGACGTCCCCTGGAATACTGAATACCTGAAGCTTCCATTGTATTCCATTGAAAAACAGGATGTTTATTGTCTGAAAATTAAGCTCATGTGTAGAAAATACTGTGCCTGATGTGAAAACATCCGTATTGTAGTTAGTATATACGTAACTATTTACATGACTTGTACATTAATGGAAATATTAACACCCTGAATCTTTAAGCTACCATGTTGTGTTCTAGAGAACAGGCACTATCTTTCACTGCCTTTGGTAAGTCATAAAGGGAACATTTTCCTCCTCCTATCCTTTTTCTCAGTATAAATGATAAGAAGGCATGTTCTTCAAGAGCAGTATGTGAAACTACAAGTGAGCTGTCACAATGTGACAGAAAGATTAGTTTGTAACATTAATACCTTTCTTCTTGCTTTGATGTTAAATTACCTGTTAAAACATAACAAACAATTTAGGAAGGCAGTGTTTGCAGAAAATTGAATTACTAAATTCAGTGAGTTAACAACCATGAACAAAGAACACTAAAACATTGAGTCACATTATGAGAAATAGCACCTAGATTCCATATTAAAATTATCATACAAAATACACTACACTTTTTCATTACTATTCTTCTCATTTTTCCTTCAAAATGCGGGCTTCATCTTGTAAGATAGGAAATGTTAACCAAGTGAGAGAAAGTACAGAAATAGCTTCCTGCCAATCAATGTGCAGCTTTAGTACCTCATCTCAAATCCTTCTGTGAATGAAGAAATACATGTTTCTCCTTGAACATTTTTATAGTGGTTTGCGGTACAGTATTGGAGTATTTCAAATACTAAACTCATTTGACAATAAATCGTCTTAAACTGAGCTGCTGTTTCCTTCCTTGTTTTACCAGCATATAACTGATACACAGATGTTAGCTTGAAACATACACCTCCTCTGATGAGAATTGGGACTTAAAGATTTCATTACTTTTTATAGTCACCCCAAGCCCCAAGACAACTAAAAGTGATATGTTTGTATTGTGCTCCACACTTCCGCAGTTTGGATTGGTACACACTTAACAGTTTTGCAGATCTGATCCTTACATCTCATGTGAGTGTCCCAGAAATGAGAAATAGGACTGGGACCTGTGAAAAGTTTGGCCACATTAATTGTGTGATGATATATAGGAGCCTTTTTATGGTAGAGGCAAAGGTACAGTTGGTATTTCCAGGACAGCACTGAGCTAACAATAGTGAAATCACCCTTCTCCTTGCTAACTCTTGCCTTTCTAGAAGAGGGTTCTGAGAGAGAAATTCACCCACATCTAGCAAATGAAGACAGCATCTTTTTTGGTTCATAGTTCTGCTTGATTTTTGATCTATGGTACACTGAATTAAACGTATCTCACAGAAGAAAAAGCATTGATAAAATATAAAAACTGAATTATCAGTTATAAAGTCAAAGGAGTGGATTATAATTGCATAGGGAAAATCTTTATCAATGCTTTTATTCTGTCAATGGCCTCATGTGACTAACTTGCACCTTTTTGTGTGTTAATACAGTATCATAGATTTCTTGAAGGCCAGATGGGAAAATAAAAGCCAGTATTTGGCTTCCAGTTTACATCTTATGTGTTTGGACAGGCACGCATGTTGAACCTAGTAGAGTTACACATAGTAATATTATTTTTTGTGTTAAGAGAGAAACCTTTTGCAAGTTAATGTTACATAACATTGTCTACAGGAAGACAGTGCCAGAATCTTTTCTCATTTGCCAGTTTAAACTTGACAAATAAGAGCACATAATATATGGCAAATAAATAAGGAAATTGGCACTGTCTTGCTGTAGACAATATATGCTACATTAGCTTTCGAAAGGTTTGTCTTTTCAGCCATGTGGAACACTATAAACTGTGGAAAATACTTATGTAATATATGATTATGAAAATAATAACCGGCATGTATGCATTAGACACTTCTGACATTTATGTGTTTTGCTAAAAGTGTTAGTTCTGTGTTTTAATAGTAAAAGTAAGTTTTTAAAATATTAATTTGCTGCAATTCTCAAACTGCATGTGTAATTAAAGTAAAAATACATTGTTATGAATTACTTACTTGGAGAAAAAATTAGTAGTTGTATGCTAAAAGAATTTTTGTGGGTTTGCTGCTTTTTTTTCAGCTTGGATTTCGTTTTCTGAAACTATTTCAGCATGTTTTCGGTATTAATGAAAACATTTCCACTTCAGGGTGTTTAAAAATAAGCAGGTCTTACTATACAATAAACTGAAAGAACCTATTAAGTCTTTAATTGCCCTAAATGACGGTAAGCCAAACATACAGATACTTTTGTTTGACAAATCCTAAAGGAAATAATATCCATGTTCTGAAAGGGAAAATGTAAAAAGCAATTTTTAAAGACAGGAATAAGAAGAATATAATACCTTTTCAAAACATAGGTAGGTAGATTTGACAGACATGGCTAGGTTATACTCCGTGTAAGCACATAAAGGTACGTTCAGGAAGAAATTGTAAGAAGTGTAATTATTTGTCGTCCAGAGCTAGCTAGCTTTAATTCACCAGGGAGTTGTTTAGTACTGAAACCTGTTCCAGCTCATTACTATACTTGAGACAAATTTGTGGTAGTCAGTCACAGGAGTTTTAAGAAATACGTGCATTTTGAAAGGGAAACCTCCAGGCAGACATGAGCCATGTCTGAAGAATTTGTTTCTGAAGAATGATTTTCTTACTAGATTTTCTTCCTTTCATAAAGTCCTTTTTTTTTTCCTTCTTAATGTTTGAAAATACTGTAAGAAAAATAAAAACCAAATGGTGGCACTAAGCGATAACATGTGCTTTTGGATTTGATTGAACTTCATTGTGCATTTTCCAAGTCCCACATTACCAAGTGTTTGTGTTCATTTGTTTTTTAGCTTATTTGCACTAATCTTGATGAACTCAGGGAATTAATCACAAAGATTGAGAATGAACTCAGAGATCTGGAGGACATTAAAAAGAAATCGGTATGTGATATTAAAAGCTTTCTCTTGTGTGGGTATAAAACAGTGCCAGTTGTTTGCTGTGGTTGTCAACTGAACATTTTATGCCTGTTCAGTAACTGCATGAAGCCTCATAAGGTTGATACCTGGAGACTGTAATTTTAATCTTTTCTGTATATAGTGCTCTGTTCAAAATGTTCTTATATAAGTAAAATTTATAAATGTGTTAACACTTTTCACTGCCAAAATATGTGTGGATAGTGGTTATACCTTAGAAGGAGCAGTTAACTTCTAATAAACGTGATCATTCTGCCCTGATGACAATCTCTTACCTAAAAAGCAATTACAGGATAGAATTCTTATGTCTCCTTGTGCAGTGCTGATAAATCTTGTGAGCTGACTCTTAACGTTGCTTATTATGATTCCTAACTCCTTTTGTTTACAAGTAAGTTATTCAAATTGGCTTTATTCAATTTCTATTCAAGTGGGTTGAATAAAACCCAGGAAAGCATGTTATCTGGCTTTTGATACCAGTTTGAGATACAAATTTTACCAATGTACACTGGATCACTCAGTCTGTGCACCTGAAAACCTCAAATGAATAATGGTTAGACAAGAGAACCCAACACGTTTGGGATTTTGTAGGAGGCAGTGATTCTCATCACGATGGTGGATTGTTTCAAATACGTGAATAGTACTCGTTTAAATGGTCCTCTACATCCAAATTATACTTTCTTTCATTGCAGTTTTGTTTATTAAACCTTTGGTAGGCATTTCTGTGGCATTTCTGTGAACAGTAGCAGTTAAAAATACTGCTTTTTCTATATTTTAGTAATTAGGCTGCTAATTTCTGTGTGTCTTCAGTCTCATGCAAAACCAATGTTTTCTTAAATTATTTTAATGGGGAACAGAGATATGCTAGGTGAAAAGCAATATAGATTAGGACCCCAGTCAGTGAGACACTTAGTGTAATAGTTGTTAAAATATCCAAAGGAGTAAAACTAGACTTAATCTGAAATTATTTTGTAGTTGCCAAATTGCAAATTGGTTATATGTTAAGATTGTCAGAGGTTATCAGAAGGGCTATGTCAACAGTAGAAGAAAGTGCCAACAATGAGAGTACATATCAGCATATCAATAATGTTAGTATAGATGGGACTTTTAGTCTGCTAGTAAAACTGTACCAACAAGACTTCTTCAAGGGTAGACAAATGCTAAATATGTCATAATTGCTCTTTGGACTGAAATCTGATAATGTCATTACGTAAATAAGTTGCATGACTTCAGCAGGAATACTATGTTTAGTTCTAATTGCACCGTCTTAAAAAAACCCACTTAAGTACAGGGGAGTTAAGATACAACTCATTCAGCATTCAGGAGCTGTGAGGTAAGGACAATCTTTCTGTGTGTTTCTATAGTTCAGGACTCCGGGTCTCTAAATACTTGTGTGGTTAGAAATTTTATGTAAATTAAAAAGGCTGTAATTTATTACTGAAGTGATGATAAGGAAACAGTAAAGTGTTGTTTTTTAAAAATTAATTATCAGGCAGACTTCATATTCACTTTTAAACACACAAATAGGTGTTATGTTAGATCAATAGTTAGTAAACTTGCTTTGCAAAAATGAGGTTTTATTTTCAAGGGAATTCATTACAGTTTCATTTTGATGTCTTAATACCATGTACAGCCAAGATAGATACCGTAAAAAATGGAGGAGATCAGAATTTCATTCTTCAGCTCGGACTCAAATGACAGTGGCAGTTTCAGAAACATCCAGAACAGAGTTTGTTTCAGCTTGTCTGAAGTGCCTAGTCTACTAAGTAAAACATTGTTCTAATTTGGCGATGGAAGTTTAACCTAATATGAAAACTTAATGGTATTAATTTTGATGCTGTTCATGGATGCCTTTCTTGTTTTGACCTGAAGATGATGGTATTCTTACTACTTCATGATAACTTTATTGATCTTTGATTGCAGTGATGACCTGCATGAACTCATAGGAATCTCTTCGTGACTAACCTGCTTGGTAATTGCATTTTCAGTAGTTGTTTGCACATGCTACTGAGAGAAACCCTTGAGGCAAGCTTTAAAGCTTATGATACTAACACATATTAGAAATACTGCTGTCTAATTATATGAAGACTCTAAAGTATAATCTTTTTCTTCGTCCTAACTGCCCTTTGTTTCCTAGGAGACCATTCTAGAGTACATAAAAGGAATTCCTTCTCCAGAACTTGGAAGTACTGGAGGCTGTAATGAAAAAGCTGAGCTGTAAGACTTCTTTACCATGAGTAAATATACTGTTCTCCTGCATTTTTTGTAGGTAGTTGGACCAGTTGTATCTGTCACTTCTCAGAACATCAGCTTGAGCCAAAAAATGACCTGAGAGATTTTTAGCACAGAAAAGTTTTGTTTGGCAAGTTAAAAGCAAATTAGAACAATGTTATGTAATTGCAAGCCATGGGTAATTTTAACTGCAGGCATTACTGTCAGTTTCTTCTACAATAATGAAATAATAAGTCTTTTGGAAAGGTTTTTCACTGGTTGATTAAAACAGTTTGGTTATATACTCTTTTGAACACCTGTATTGTCTTTTGAATTAGCTGTGAGTTGTATTTTTCTATTTAAAAAGTCTTGTGCTTTTGCTTGATGACTGGTGAATTTGCAACATTGATGAGATCTGCTTTGTGCCAGTTTGCCATAAGTGTTTAGAGAGGAAAATTAAATTTTACCTCATTTATTTAAACAGAAGTTCAATTCAGTCTTAGTGTTATCTCTTCCTGGACTGCTTCACTTTTGAACTCCAGCTATAGTTCTGAAGCAGGTCTGCAATTTCATATGTTTTCAACTGACATAAGCCAAAATACTGCCAAATAAATAATTCCTATCCTGTCTCTGGCAGCTTATGTTTTCTGTGCCACCCCATGAGAAAAGGTAGCAAAATTCTTTCTTCAGCTGTATGGTTACTCTGTGATAAACTTAACCACTTTTACTGCTCCTGAGGTATTTGTAACCCAGATCAGTTTTCTAGTGAAATTTATCATGCAGTTGCTCAAATACCTTTGCTTGTGTTCTGCCATAGTTTGAGGGGTCTTTGTAAGAGCAGCAATGAGCATATGGGGGCAAAAGAAAGTGGGACTGCTTTTGACACAAAAAGTGCCATTTTGTGGCAAGTGAAGTTGTCCGTGATACTGCAAGAAGGGGTGCTCTAAAAAGTCGGTCCCTTCAGCTACTAAACAGTTCCTCTCCTTGCCACTTACTATGCTGAGAAAGAGAGAGAGAATAACTTAGTTAATTTAACTACTTAACTGAGTACCTGACTGTAAGTCAGAAAGAGGGAGGTGCAGAAAAGGGACTTGAGGACTTGAGTCTAATGCTCTATGCATTGTCTAGTGAAAAGGTGGAGGATGCTTCCCCAAGGAATGTCTAAGCTGGACTGTCTTCTAGCTTTGGAATGTTCCATAGGACATGTGAATTGAGATCCTTTAAAGCTGTGTGATTAAGAAGTACAGTAAAAATGGAATTAATAGAAGAAATCCCCAAGGAATCTACCATAACAAGAATTAAATTCTACTAAAATTGATGTCTGTTCTGTTGCTAATTCTGACACAGGTAAGATGTGGGGAAAGTCAGGAGTAAGTAGACAATTATAAATATGAAATAGAACATACTGGCTAAAAATTCTGTTGAGATTTTATTGTATTTTTACCTCATGTTTGCTGAAAATTTAGACTGCATACATAAGTGTGGAGGTTCAACTGAATGTGAGCTCTTACAAATTTGCTAGATCTAGCAAATTGATCAAGACATGCAAAGTAGCCTAATTCCACTTGAAAATCTACTTGCAGCAGTATTGATGAAAACCAGTTTTGACAAACATATGTACTGATGAATCATTTAGCCAATTTATTTAGTGTACTTAAAGGCTTCTGTGCACTATATGAAATTTCTTTTGTGAGAAGGGTTAGTAAAGTAGCACTTTCTATCCTGATTAGTATGCAAGATAACAGCTATCAGTTTCTATCATTTTAGATCACATTTTTCGTTCTCTCCTGTGTCAGGTAAAATCAGTGGGAGTTGCAGAGTAAACGGAAATCTCTACTCCGTTTCAGATAATCAATGTCTTGTGTGATCTGAAGTCACTGGGTTTTTGCATGAAACTGTTAAGCCATTCTGTAGATCACTTTTATGTATTTATTGCATATCATAGCAGAACTTAATTTTTTGTTACTGTTTTTCAAATTCTTTCTTGCTATTATGTACTCTGAAACTGATGGGATTGTGGATATTTCTATCAAATAGTGAACTTTGGGCTTTTTTGCAGATGTCATTTTGCAAGCTGACTTTGTAGTATGCATATGAACTGGGTTTTGACATGAATGCTTAATTCTAGACCCTGTCATGATTATATTGAAGCATAGAGTATCTTGGAGGAACATAAACATTGAAAGATTCCTTGTTTACTGAAATGCAGGTATTTACATTGGTAGCGCCATTGGATTTGAATTACTCCCTGCAAATGCAATTGGTAAGTGCGTAACCATCAGGGGAGTGAAAAGGGAGGCTGGTGCCCCAGATTCCCACACTTACGTTGACAAGGTTAAAATAGATGAAGGACAATACCTTCCTGAGAAGTACGTTCTCTTCCCTGTGGGGAGAGAAGTCAGACAGAGTGAAGGGAAGGAGAATTACTCAAAAGATACCAGCCAGGTGCACAACTAATTAGAGTCTGGAGAAAATGTATTGAAGATTCTGTTGGATTTTAGTGATCTGTAACACATTGATGTTCCTGACTTTGTAGCAAAAGAGATGAAAAAAAAATAAAGGTTTTGGGTTCTGCTGTCTTCTAATATTGTTCCTGAAGGTCTTAATTCGACAGCTGTACTTCCCAAGACGCGAATGTTTTTGTCTGTATCAGGGAGGTGAGTCAGAAGGGCTGAAAATAAATGGAGATTTTCTGTACACCTGCAGAAATATGTATTTTGTAGTGCACCTGAAATATTTTCATCTGTAGGATATTGAGACTATCCACAAGAATATATTGGGGCAGAATGGAATGTAATATTTTCTGTCTGGTTGGGTTTGGTTTTTTTGGAACTCCAAACAGGCTGCTGTTAAATTTGTTCATAGGAAGTAAAGATACTCTCAGTAGCAAGAAATTTACTATTTAGTTGGATTGGTTTCTTTACTTCGTTTGTAATGTTTAATAAGACAGTATGAGATACCATTTTAGCATATAGCTTCATGTGATCAGATATCTAGATGCAGATTATCAGCGCAAGCTGAAGTCTTAAAAACAATAAAAAAAGTTTGATGGCTGCTATAAGTTATTTTTTCATTAGTTGCTGATAAATGCTCAAAGATAAAACTGCTTAAGAGATGTCATAAGTGGATTTATCAATTCCTGCACGTCATTGCTCCTGACTGTATTCAGGAGCAATACAGTATTAGACTTCAGACAACATCAGAGGTTAGTTGTTGATAGGTACTTATAGTATGTAGCTTGATATTGCTGAAGATAGAACAGAAGATACTGAGTTTTGGGAACTTTTACTGTAGAAGTCTAAGCATTTTCAAAATGAAAACACTTTCAATTACAGATCATTTGGTATAGTAAAACACGTGACTCGTCAGGACTGTTATTCACTCAAAACTGCCATGGGAGTAAGTGTCTGAAATTCTGGTATTTGACCACTAAATAGGTTAGTAAGAACATATCTGAATTGAACAAGTTATCAATTTCTTTTCTTTAGGTATCTGATGTCCAAAGCAGCTGCAGATCGTCAGCTCCCTCTCTGTGTAATATCACTAGAAAATGCTAGGCTGGTGATGTCACACATACCACAGAAACCCACTGCAGAATGGAGCAGGCATATTAAGGGTAAGTTTTCTCCCTCCACCACCACCCCTTTTCAACAATATTGCATGGTTTTATAAGATTTCTAATTTATTTTATGTCCCTGGGATATAAGGTAAAGATTAAAGAAAATCTTATAAAACTGCATAATATTGTGGTTGTGTGTGCTTATTTAAAAACAAAAAACTACCCTATAAAATTCAGTCCTTACCCCATATATCCGTATCCTGGCTCCAGTCTGCTTTGGGGTTCCATGATGAGTATGACAGTATTGTGTATATTGGGGCATCACGGAGAGTGGAGTCAGCATTTCCTGGCTGCTCTGGATGTCAGAAACCTTATTTTAAAAGGTAAGCATTCAGTCAAGAATGTGTTGAATGTCTCTCTGAGTTTATATGGAAACATTCCGCACATCTCTAAAATGTATTTTCATTGTGTTTGTGTTTTTAAAATCTAGTTGTAACTTAACACAGCTGAAAGTCATATGTTATAGTTGTCCGCACTACAAGCGGTTCTGTTCTTAATTCCTTACACTGTATTTACAGAATAGCGTTTTATTTGTCACTTACCTGGAACAAGGTGGTACTAAGTTCTATTCAATGTCTTTATCAGTGATGTGGACAAGTGCACCGTCAGTAAGTTTGCAGACATCACCAACCTGGGCATGAGTGTTGATCTGCTGGAGGATAGGACGGCTCTGCAGAGAGATCTGGACAGGTTGGATCAATGGGCTGTGGCCAATGGTATGAGGTTTGAAAAGGCAAAGTGCTGGGTCCTGCACTTGGGCCACAACAGCCCCATGCAATGCTCCAGGCTTGGGGAAGAGTGGCTGGAAAGCTTGCTCAGTGGAAAAGGACCTGGGATGCTGATTGATAGAGCTGAACCTGATTCAGCTTGTGCCTAGACAGCCAGGAAGTGAACAGCATCCTGGCCTGTATCAGAAATAGTGTGGCCAGCAGGGCCAGGGCAGTGATCATCCCCCTATACTGGGCACTTGTGAGGCTGCACCTGAATACTATGATGCCTTTATATGAACGCTTGTTATATGTGGAATAAACAAGAGGAATTAGAGATGTGTGCACATCTATGGGGATATGATGTAACTGGTATCACAGAAACATGGTGGGATGGCTCCTATGACTGGAGTGTTGGAAGAGAAAGTTACAGGCTCTTTAGGGAAGACAGGCGCTGCAAACGGGGAAAGAGAGTTGCTATTTATGTCAGCGATATGCTGGAGAGTATGGAACTCTGCCTGGATACAGGTGTGATCAGTTAACAGAGAGTTTGTAGGTAAGGGTCAAAGGGAGAACAGCTATGGGGGACATTAGTGTGGGGACCTATTACAGGCCACTTGATCAAGAGGACTCTGTGGATGAAGTGCTCTGTAGACAGATAGAAACAGCCTCATGCTCTCAGGCCCTTGCCCTCATGGGGGACTTCAACCACCCTCATATCTGTTGGAGGGACAGTACAGCCCGGCACAAGCAATCCAGGAGGTTCCTTTTGTGTGGAAGACAACTTCCTTCTGCAGGTAATAGAGGAGCTGACAAGGAGAGGTGCCATGGTTGACCTTGTGCTCACTAACAGGGAGGGGCTGGTTGGAAATGTGATGCTCCAGGGCGGCCTTGGCTGTAGGCATCATGAGATGTTTGAGTTCAAGATCCTCAGGTTCCATTGGCATATAGTCCTAGAGGGCAGGGGGGCTCAAGACTGTTGGTTGGTATTCAAGGATCACCTGCCACAAGCCCAGGAGTGTTGTGTCCCAACTAGAAGGAAGTGCAACAGGAGGGCCAGGAGACCTCCTTGGGTGGATAAATAGCTGCTAAGGATACTATGGAGCATTCACAACCTCCCTGGGCAACCCATTCCATAAGGAAGAAGATCTTTACTGTTAGGGTGATGAAGCACTGGAAGGGGTTGCCCAAAGAAGTTGTGAATGGCCCATCCCTGGCAGTGTTCAAGGCCGTGTTGGACAGAGCCTGGGGTGACATGGTTTAGTGTGAGGTGACCCTACCCATGGCATCTGTCTTCATACGGGAGATGCTCCAGTCCCCTGATCATCCTCGTGGCCCTCCTCTGGACTTGTTCCAACAGTTCCATGTCCTTTTTATGTTGTGGACACCAGAACTGCACACAATACTCCAAGTGAGGTCTCACAAGAGCAGAGTAAAGGGGCAGGATCACCTCCTTCGACCTGCTGATCATGCTTCTTTTGATGCCGCCCAGGATACGGTTGGCTTTCTGGGCTGCGAGCGCACACTGCAACCGGCTCATGTTCATTTTCTTATCAACCAACACCCCCAAGTCTTTCTCTGAAATGCTGCTCTGAATCTCTTCTCCACCCGCCCTTTAGGTATGCCTAGGATTGCCCCAACCCAGGTGTAGGACCTTGCACTTGTCATGGTTAAACTTCCTAAGGTTGGCATCAGCCCACCTCACAAGCGTGTCAGGGTTCTTCTGGATGGCATTCTTTTCCTCCAACATACCAACCGAAACACATGGGCGCACTCAGTCCTGCTGTCCATGTCACCAACAAAGATGTTGAATAAGACTGGTCCCAGCACTGATCCCTGAGGGACACCACTCATTACTGTTTTTCAAGATGCAAGCAGCGGTACTGGTATAGTATATTACAGACCGCATAAGAACATAACTCAGTGCACACCTGAGTTAGAGGCTTCTTATCTATCATCACATGGTACCCTGCAGTCAGTGGTTGAAAGGGGTATTTGGAGGTGTCCCCACCTTGAAGTAGGACTGTTGTCAGTGCTGTATTAAGTCATTGGTGACCTGACTAGCCCGGTTTTGAAAACAGGACAGAAAAAAGGAAATTCAGCAGCTCCTCCGTGCAGCCTGTTCCAGTGCTGTATGTTTCTGATGAAAATATCCAGCCTGAACCTCCTAAGCATTGGTTTGTAGCTGTTTGGTGTTTGCCACACAGACATTTGTAATGGCAAGTTTATTATCTGTAGAAAATAGTAACTGGGGTAATGGGAAATAATTCACTAACATTTGCTTAAAATTATGTTGCTGTAATAGTTGTATTAAAGTTATTTTGAAGTAGATACTGAGCTTTCCAGAGGTTACATACGGAGGACACTGTTTTTGTTAAAAAACAGCTCTAAAATTCAGAGGAATGGTTAGGGTTTTTTTTCATTTTTTGTAAACAAAAAGACAAGTGACTTGTATTTGTTCTTCTAGGAAGTGTTAATAAAGGCAGTACATTCTTGAAGTTTGCTCTTGTTTAAACCTTCTGCTTATGTCTGGTTATTCAGTGCATGATACAGTTACCACTTCAAAGTTTTTTCAGTGATCGGCTGATACCTGATTCATAAGTACTCATTTTTTTCTACTTAAGCCAAGATCTTAAGCCTGGTTTAAAGATGAATCTCATAAATCAATAATTTCTTGTTGTTCTTAATCTGTAGTAATTACATAAATATCTTTATGCTTTTACACATCTCATTTTTTGCTATATCAAATGCATGTACAGCATTTCTGTATTCTGATAGTGGTGGCATTGTTTATTTTTGCCATTTTGATTTTTGTTTTGGTACAATCAGCTAATGCTTTGTAGTATATTAATTCATCCTTTTGAAACTGAGAAATGTTTTGTATGTCTTACAGAAAAGATAAAACTGTATACATAATATTCTTTCATATGTTAGCAATTAATTCTTTTGACTGCTTCATTAGGATGTGATAGCAAATGCTTTCACAGGCCACAGTATATACAAATGCTGTTTTCTGTTGCAGTGCTCAGTATCAGGTTTTATGGGGCAGTGCATTTACCGCTGCAGATGTGACTGGCTTCAAATAAGGGAGATAAGAATACAGTTTGCTGGTTTGTCTTATGTGCTCAACACTAACCATTAAGGGGTAATTGGCATAATTTCCTACTTAAAATCTTTGCTTTTATGATTTTAATTAAAGAATGAAAAGAATAGGTATTGTGTTATGTAACATGTAAATTATTATCCATAAAAAATAGATACCTGTTCTTCAAACAAGCATTCAGACTGATTGATCTTGCTGTACATTGGACAGATCTGTTGAAATGTATAGAAAGGAATTGCTCCAAAAGAAAATCATTATTGCAGACTGTTGAAAGGCAGCTGTGTCAGGCTTCATCCAGCTTTTCCTGCTCTGCATTTCTTGGTGTGGTAGACCACAGGAAGCTGTGAAAGATATGCGCTCTATCAAAATAAATAAATTCCCAAGTCCTGCTTCTTTTTCTTGGAAAAGAGGTCTCTTCATTGTCTTATATCCTTTCTGAGAATTAAAGAGATAAAATCCTCACATGTAAAATGCGCAGAACTAGTAAAATGGGAGAAGTACCAGAGTATGCTGCTTCTCTTTTTCTAGCTGTTATGTATATATGAATTGTTCAGTCTTTTATGTAATAAAGTGGAGAAAAATTAATGGGAAAAAAAGTACTTCTAAGAGTATCTAGAAGGGTTAAGAGATGTACTCTGCAGTGTTATGGCCACCATGGTTGTGCTGTATGTATGTATGCGCGTGCTAATTGTCACTTCACAGTGTCTTTTATCCACATTCAGACTTTCCAGACTTACGAAAACATGAATTCTTCATTGAAGATCATAAGATCACATGTATCAGTTTGGAAAAGGAAGTAATTTTTGATTATACATTTGAGTTAAAAGCTGAAATCTTTAATGTTGGAAAACTGATTTCTACTGCATAGTCTGTTAATTCATAAATGATGAATTTGCAAAACTTTTCATAAAAAAAAAACCCTTATAGAGAACTTTGAATAACATACAAAATGTAATGCAAAAATTGTGTGAGATTTTTTCCCCGAAAATTGTAGTAAATTGTTTTTGCAAACAATTACAATAATATAAATTGCATCACTTATGTTAAATGAGATTATGGTAAGACTTTTCTATAGGAATTCTTTCTCTATTAGGAGTATGCATACATGGTTAGTTTCCTTAACCTGTGTTAATTAAGTAATTTTAAACACATGGTATGTTTGTTGGATTGTACTTAAGTTTCACCTATCAAAAGTGAACATCTTTGCAGTATTGCTTTTTTAGCTAGGACATTATCTATAGTATAAAAAAGTAAAAGTCTTACATAGGTTAAGGCTAAACTGTGAAACAGTATTTTCTTGCAGCTGTTTTCTTCATATGCTGTATTAGTAAACCAGGATTATTGTAATACTAATAAAATATAAGAAGGTTCAGGTCTAATGCAATGATAAATAAATGTCATTTATATTTGCAGGGAAGATGGTACCACCGGAAGCAAGCAGTAAAGGAATTGCATGGTACATTGATACGACTGCTTAATGAACTATTACCATGGGAACCAAAGCTAATGAAAGCATTTCAAAGAAACAGGTAATCAGCTGGTCTTTTTTGTTTTTTTTTTTTTAACAAGAGTGTATGGAGTAGAAAACAGCAGAATTCTCCTTTTAAAAACTAATCAATAAGTTAGCTTCTCAAATAAGTGAAAATACTTCGAGGAGAGCAGTGAGGCACTGGCAGTGCTTTATTTGGAAGAATTATTTTATGTTCCAGTCTCCAAAGCTGACTAATAAAGTTGAGCTTAACTCCCTAATATTTTTTCCCCTAAAATGCTTAATTGTGCCTATTAATACTTGCAGTTGAGTTAGGATATATATTGCTGTTTATTTGGTTAAGAGGTGCTGAAAACCTGTGTCTAGAAAACTAGGCTAGGGCATCTGTCATGGTTTCAGTCCAGCCAGTCACTAAGTGCCATGCAGCCTCCCTCTCACCCTCAACTTTCGCTCCCTAAGCAGGATGGGGAGGAGAATCCAAATAATATAAAATCCCTGGGTTGAGACAAGAACAGTTTAATAAAAATAAAGTAGAATGTAGTGATAATAAAAATAATACCAACAATAACAACACCAATACTAGGGAACAACAACAACAACAGAAATGAAGTCACAAAATACCAAGTGATGCACAATACAACTGCTCACCACCTGCTGCTCAATACCCAGCCCATCCCCAAGCGGTGGTTGAATTTTGAGTGTGAAGGAAGCAACTTACGCAGTTACATGGTGCAGAACTTTGTCTGAAAAGTGTAAAAAGTGCTATGTTTAAAAAAACCAACAGTGTAGCACCAAAGACAGTAAACATAAAACTACTACAAATTGGTTCCTAAGTAGCTCATTCCATCAATACGGTGTATGAATTAAAATCTTTGTTTGGAAATCTAGGATGTTGTTGAACGTTTTGCTTTAAATAATGGACTAAAGTACAAGTTTTGCTTTTTTTTTTGTTTTTTTTTATTTTTCTGTTCATTTTCCTTAGATGTTTATTTCTTCTCGTTCGTAGCAATTCAAACTCCTTTTAAAAATGTGGCAGATTGAAATCCTGTCTAAAAGTATTACTGTTTCCAGTATGTGGGGTTATCATTTATGCAGATTGATTCAGCAGTGTTAGCTGAAGTATTTCATAGCATAACTGTTTGGGCAGACATTTCATATTACAGCTGTTTGGACAGACACATAGCGTACCAGGGAACAGCTCCAGATGAATAACAATCTCTACAGATTGTGGGGAGGAAAGAGAGTTGGGTGGAGGAAGGCAGCAGTGTAGCACCAGTTACAGTGGTGCATAAAGGTATCATGTGAAAAGAAAAAAGCAGTTGAGTAAAGATTGCTTATGCTGGTATGAACAACAGCACCACGAAAAGTCTGGCTGCAGTTGCAGTGTCTATAGGGGGTCTCAACCAGATACTAACATCTACTAACTGAACGACAGTGTTGGCCTTCTAGGTTGTGAAAGGCTTGGCAGAGCTCCTTCCTTCTGTGTAAGGCCTCATATGGAATAAGAAACTGGAGTTTACCCTCCTTAATTTTTTGATGTTTTCAATTAGTACGAGCAGTCTTTATGATCAAAATCAGGTTTTTTTACTTCCCTTCTGAAAGGTCCTCTGGTGTCTTCGAAATTATGACAGAGTATAATGTTGAATGGTATTTGAATAGCAGCAGTGTTTAAAAGAAAAGGTTACTTTTGTCCACTGATCATATTTGTTCACTAGACCCACAGCAGAAGTTCCTCAAAAGAAAAAGGAAATTCCCATCCAGAAGCTTTAGTAGTTGCCTAGTGTCATTCTGTAGTTCCTCTATGTCTCAGCTTCATGCTCAAAATCCTAATGACTGAATCATACAGACTTCAAGGTTTCTGTCTCTCTGTGAGAGTGTCAAAGCTGTGAGTAACTATTAGGCTTTATGGATCTTAATCAGCTTCACCTGGGCCTCCGTCCACATCATGTTACATGCCCATGGCTAGGATCCCCATTTCAGGTCATTCTGCAGCCTTCAATCAGTGCCATAGGAATACCAGTTTCCCACTCAGCTACAGCAGTTACCTGCCTGGCCACAGGTCCTACAGATCTGGATTGACCCTCAGACTGACCTTGGGCCTGTATCATCACTGTGGACCTTCCCTGAAATTACTCAACCAAGTCCTGACCCTCAAGGTTATCACTGGACTTGATCCTGAGCTGAAGCTGCAAATTGGCTTCCCAGCTTGACTTCAGACCTGTCTCAGCACCAGTAACTTGCCTGCTGATCTGGGCTCTTGATTGAGCACAATTACCACCTCTAGGCCTGCCCTGCTCCTTCATTCAGAGGTACTGGGATGGCATCCTGGCTGGTGAGGCTCATGCCCTGCCAGCTATGACTTCATAGAATTATAGAATTATTGAATGGTTAGGGTTGGAAAGGACCTTAGGGTCACCTAGTGCCACTCCTGCTGCCATGGGCTTCATGCTTGGCTCTTTCCTCTTAATTCCTTAGATAGCAGCTGGCCGTTGCTGCACTCAGGGCAAACAACTTTATTTTAATGCAGAAGAATGGGTAGATTTGAGGTATTATTCTTACTATCATACAGGTTAGATCCAGACTAAATTATATTTCACACAAGGTGCTAATTGCTGTAATGTATTTATTCATTCACTAAGTAATCTTCCTAGATATTGTATTGGTCACTAGCTGAATCCTGTAGTTCACTGTATATTAAAATACTCCCTAAATCTCACCTAAACAATGGTTTAGAAGAAGGGATAATGGAAATATGTAGCTGGTTAGGAGAATCAAGGTAAATGGATGTGTTTCTGAATAGTGTTAGGTAAGTAAAACAGCTATGTATTTGTCATGTATGCATTTTTTAGTTGAGTGTGAGCCTATGAATGTAGGTAGCAGCCGTACTAATGGCCCAGATACAGGAAAGTTCTCTTAAAAGAGAAAGTTAACCTTATGGTCCCATAGCTGGGCCAAAAGCATGATGCATGTAGGAAATAAAAAACTTACTTAATTCTCTATTTGGGGTTACATTCAGAGGAAGGAGTGTATTTGTTACAGTTAATGCACAAGTCCATACAGATTCATTTGTCACAGTGCAAGATGAAGGAAAAAACAGAAGATGGATGTAGTAAAGCAGTGATGGTCATACTTGTCTTTTGGCCTATTGTTTAGGATTTTATTCTTATGTGGAATTCTTGCGTGGAATAGAATTTAGTCTGGATCTAACCCCCATGACAGTACGAGTAATATCTTTTGGCCTGTTATAAGATTCCATGACATAGTATTCAGCTTTGGTGAGGGAAGGGATGTTATTGTCACTTCACATTTTCTTGGTTTTGGAGACTTGCAGATAGAGCTACCCTGAAATTTTTGAAGGACACAGGCAATTCTACAGTAACTTTTTTGTGTGGCAGCAAATACAAATTAAAAAAAAAAAAAAAAGGTATGGTTTTTTACTTGTTAGTTTCTTTTTTATTTTCAAGATCTAGATTGAAGAAGGACTATGATGACTTTAAAAGACATCCAGACCATGATAAATTTAACAGAGAATTGTGGACTAATGATGAAAGTGAAGTTGATTCTGGCAAAGATTTATTTGCAGTAGTATGTGGTAAATCTTCAGAATCTGCAGAATATGTGGAAGTTTCCAAAAAAGATCACCCCGACAATGGTAAGCATTTACTGGAATTTCATAGCTTGAACTTGATTCACAAGCTTCATTTTTATGTGATACTTCTACCTTACCTACTACTGTGATTGTATTGAAATTGCTCATGATGTGTGTCTGACAGATGTAGACTAGAAGAGGCCAGACATGACCAAGATGAAAATTCTGATTAATGCAGGTTGTTGCCATTTTTGTGTTTAATTATTTCTGTAATAAGATAGTAAGCCTGCTCAAAATTTATGCTTATGATGGGTTGACTTTGCTGACTACCAGATGCCCACCCAAGCTACTCTGTCAGCCCCCTTAACAGGACAGGGAGAGAAAGTCAGATGGGAAAACACTTGGGTCAGGATACATACAGGGAGATTACTCACCAGTTACTGTCACAAGCAAAACAGACTCACTTGGAGAAAAATAATTTGATTTATTGCTAATTGAAAATAGAGCAGTAGGATGGTGAGAAACAAAGACAAAAACTGAAACATCTTCTTCCACCTCACCGCACCGCTGTATCCATCTTCTTCCAGGCTCAACTTCATTCCCAATTCTTCTACCTTCTCTTCTGTCAAGTGATGCAGGCAGGTTGGGGACTGGGGGTTGAGGTCAGTTCATAATACTTTGTCTCTGCTGGTCCTTCCTCACACTTCTGCCCTGCTTCAGTGTGCAGTCCTTCCCTCACCTAGGATACAGTGCTTCATGAACTACTTCAGTATGGGTCCTCTCCACAGGCTAGAGTCCTTCAGGATAAGACTGCTCCAGTCTGGGTGCAACATAAGCCACGGGTTCTGTCAGAAGCCTGCTCTGCTGTGGGCTTTCAATGGGCTGCAGCTTCCTTCAGGGCATATTCACCTGCTGTGGAATAGGGTCCTCAATAAGCTGCAGTGTAGCTACCTACTACAGCATGGTCCTCTGTGGGAGGTGGTCAGCCTGTTTCACCAGCGTCTTCACAGGTTGCAGGGGAGTCAGTTCCAGTGCCTGGAACACATCTTTCCCCTCTTCTCCCCTGACCTTGGTGTCTGCAGGGTTGTATCTCCATTTTTGCTTAACATCTCTTTGTCACACTCTCCAGCACAGCATTTTCCATGAGGCATCACCAGCTTGGCTGACAGGTTCATTTATGCCCTGCAATGGATCTCTGTTGGAGCCAGCTGTGTCTGGCACAGGCCCCTCCTGCAACCCTGCACTGCCAAAACCTTGGCAACACCTCAATGCACAGCACCTCTGTCCACCCGGCACCCCTGCCTGCATCATGGGCCCTCTTATGTACTTCAATGTCTCCCCTGCTCACTGATTGGTGATGCTTGATGGTTGATATGAAACGTGTGGCATTCACACCCTTTTCCCACAGGCCCCACACACTTAGAACTCCACCTGATATGCCCAGTCCCCAGCCCCATCTGTTTGCTGGCTAATCTGTCTTGAAGTTTGCCAGTCAATAACATTCACTGTCCCCAGGTACACTGGATTTGGGGAAGACACAGACATCCCCCAGCAGCTGGCACTACGTACATAGGCTGCACTTCTTGCTCTGTCCTTGCACCTCTCCTTTCCGCTGCACATCCCTTCATGAGTTTGTATAGCCCTACTGATTACCTCACCCCTTCCAGCCCAGTGTCCAAGACCTACCCTGGAGAGTCATACCTGTTGCAAACTCCAGGTTAATCTTCCTGAAAGGGGCACCTGCAATTTCTTGATAGCCTGTCAATTGGTGTGATCGGTGAGGTTGATTTATTGTCGTTATCTCCATGGATGTTTTGTTAGATTGGTGTCCCTGTATATTTTTTTTCTGGTGTTTCCCTTTTTCCCCTCAAGATGACTGCTGGAATAAGCGTTCTCACACTCTTAAATGACTTCATCAGTTACTTTGAATGACCAAGTTTGGTTTTCCTCACGATCTCCAGTGCTGATGAGGTTTATGTCCTTGCATGTTCTTGTTAATTACTTCCTCCTTTCTTTATTACCATCTTTTCTAATTGAAAAGGTTCTTGACCAGATGCCCTCAAAGAAGTAGGCATTCTTTTTCGCACATATCCTTATACTTGCAAACTGTGAATTTGCCTGAACTAGACACTATACAATTGTTACATAGAAGTAATCAGTCACAAATATGTAAAACATAGTTTCTGTTTTAATATCCTTGCAGATGAAATGAAACTATTGGAGATGAATTTACCTGCAGGACAAAACAGATTTCTGAAAAAAGAATCAACTTCCAAAGAAACTCAGAAGACACTGCCCAAATGTATTAAACGACAGTCCAAGCAAAATAGTTGTCTGGATCAAAGCATTAATGAGCTTTCACTGAGGAAGAAAGCTAAGCTGAGCACTAATGAGGCTGGGGTGCAGATTTCAGAAAGTAACCTGCAGCCAGATAGTTGTTTGACTGAGCCGAAACAATTTGAAGGGTCAACTCCAGAATCATTTTCCTTGACAGATCCTACAACATCAGTGTCAAACTTTCTGAAAGGGACCAAACCCATCCAGGCGTTGCTTGCCAAGAATACTGGGAACAAAGTGACCTTAACAAATCAGCTGTCACCTCTCACAGGCGTAAGCGTATCTACTTCTGAGAAGACAGTTTCACCACCTTTGGAACCATCACTGATAAAACCAGCATTGTCCTGCCAAACTAGTTCAAAGACTCCTTTACAAATGGTATACAAAATGCCAAATGTCCATTGTGTACCAGTAGATCTTCAGAACAGCTCTGTGAAAATTCAAATGCAACCTGTGATGGACCCTAAAACTGGAGAAAAAGTTATGCAACAAGTTCTTATTTTACCTAAGAATTTTCTTATTCAGCAGAAGGAGGGAAAAATTGTGTCCAAGGACATTCAGTCACTACATCAAAAATCATCTGACCTGCACTGTACAACTTCATCAGAAATATCGAATGTCAGTGTTTCTTTAACATCTGTTCTGGTGACAGGCCCTGCAAATGCTAGCACTTGGTCACCTAGTACAGTTTTTAACAAGGATATTACCCACTTGTCACAAACGACTGGTCCCCTAAACACTGCACAGCCACTGGCTGCTGTAACTTCAGCAAGTAACTTACTATCATCAACTGTTAAGGTGAGTCAGACTGAAACCAACAAAATCAAGGCCACAGCTTCAGCTGCCACATCCCCTGTATCTTTGACTTCACCTACTCTTTCAACAGCTAGCCAGTCTTTGATATCAGCAACAGCACTAAGTGGGTCTACAAACACTACTTCCACCTGTCATATTCTTGCACCCCAGCAGACAACTGACTCCTTTGAAACTAGGCAAGAGCTGAAGACTGTGTGTATAAGAGAATCACAATCTATTCTGGTCACAACACGAGGTGGAAACACAGGAATTGTTAAAGTGCGAACAAACCCAGACCAGATTTCACCTAGTTTATCTTCTAGTTCAATTTTCACTTATGCACCTCAACTTCAGGCTTTTCTTGTGCCAAAAACCACAGCATTATCATGTTCTTCTGTTCCATCTGTAGCAACAGCCACATCTGGTCTCTCACATACTGGACAATCATCTCTTTCTGGATTTGATCCCTCAACAGCTGCTTCTGTTAACATTCCAGCTTTCCCAACTGATTTTACCCGAGCAACAGAGAAGAATATCAAATTGACATTACACCAGCCTGCTGTTGGAGGCACTTTAGGCCAAGTAATAGGGAACTCTAGCTGTGTGTCCTCTCCTTCTTTGTCCTCCATTTCATTAGCCAGCAATTTGATGTCAAGAACTCCAAACAGTCCTCCTAGTGTGACTAGCATTGGACAGAATAACACTGTTGTAACTCCAGATTCTTCTGTGCTGCAACAAGATGATACTAAAACTGTTATACAGTCTGAGTCTTACTCAGCAACAACTGGAGATTTAATCAGTGGTATACCAGTCCAGAAACTTACAGTACTCACAAATCCACCCATCTTCTCGCCCTGTGGGGCATCAGGAGTCAGTATTATACCCTCTCCAGCATCTGCTGGTGTTAATGCTCCAAAGTTTATTTTCATTAACACACAAATTGCTAATGGTCCATCAACCACCAATCTAGTTGCTGAGTCACTGAAACATAACCTCCCTTCTTCCCTGAGCAAAACCTTTGTTAGTGCCACAGAGCAACCACAGTTGGTTCTGATCCCATCTACAGTAGGAGCACCAATAAGAATAAATTCATCACCAAGTATTGCTCAAGTAAAAGATGTGAAAATTGGACTAAATATAGGTCAAACCATTGTAAATACCAAAGGCAATGCACAACAGGCTCCACCAGTGAATATATTGCACTCTGCCATTTCTAAGGGAGAAGACAAAAAGAGCATGGACTTGGGGCTATCTTTGACAGGTAGTAGTACTTTGGTTCCTGTTCCAAGTTTTGTGAGTCGAAGTGCTGTGTCAGTTTCTGAATCTGTATGTGTTACAACAAAAGCTGAAAGTGCTCTTACAGTAACAACAGCAAATGCATGTGTAGAATCTGTTTCAGTAACATCAAGTGGGACTTCTGGGACACGGCCCACTGTCTTGGTTGGTGGAAATGATCCCTTGAGAATAAGGCCAGTTATGGGTAGTCAGCTGTGTACATCAAATATTGGAAATACTGTGGGTATATCAACTGTGAAAACAGGACATCTTGCTTCATCTGTGCTGATTTCAGCAACACAGCCACCAGTATCTCCTCAAAACTTAGCATCTGCTTTGCAATTTCCAGTCATTAGCTTGCCTGGATCTATAACCACGCCCCACAAAGTGTTATGCACAGTTCCTCAGTTAGCAGCAGTTCCAGCTCCTCCTCCAGTACCAAAAAGCCAGTTGCCTACACTGCTTCAGTTTCAGTCATCAGGAGTTTCAGCTGCTATGCCAAGTAATGCAGGTACTCACAAACCTCAGAGCGTGTTGCCCCCTCCATCACTAAATACAGGGAAAGTCATTAGTTTTCCCAACTTTTCTTCCCTGCAGTGCCAGCAGGTGCCTCCCAGTGCAGAGAAACAAAGTCATGCTTACACTTGTGCTTCCACGATTCATATGCCTGCAGCTTCACCAGCTGTAACAAGCAAAGCAGGAAGTCAGTTGTATGAACCTTGCATTCAACAGAAAATAGTCATTAACACCTGTATGCCTTTGGCACCTGGAACTCAAATAATGATTAATGGTACTCGTTTTGTTGTTCCACCACAAGGCCTTGTAGCTGGCAGCCATGTTCTTCTTCTCTCTTGTAATACAAAACAGACTCCTCCTTTAACTATTAACCATGGTCAAGAGGCTCAAGATGTACCAGTTGTTAATCCAATAACTTCAAAAATTATGCTAGCACCAAGTAATTCATTAAGTTGGCAGATACCAAAACATCATTTGAAAAGCTCCACAAAAATTGTGAACTCCTTTGGGTCTGCAGATGCATTACCCATTGTACATGCAACACCCCAGATACTTACTACTCCAGCTAACTCCTGTACTCCATTGTCTGCAGCAACACCATCTATGTCTTCCGTGATAAAATCTCCTGTCAATGTAGTAGCTGCATCTTCTGTGGTTTCTGCCATTCATTTGCCAAACTCTCATTTACCAAGCAATACTTCGGTGCTTCACTTAGACACTTCTATCAAAAAACTGTTGGTCAGTCCAGAGGGAGCAATTTTGAATGCTATAAATACTCCAGCATCAAAAGTTTCTTCCATGTCTTCAGCACTGCTTCCTGTTGTTGTATCCACAAGCAGAAATCCTACCACTGTCTTCCCTGCATCTCAGTCATCTTGCCTTGATAAACCTGACAAAGCTGCATCCTGAATTTATTGCAAATGAGCCACTTTGAAAATTTGGGGATTCTTCTGACTTTGAAAGTTGTAACTATTGAATAATTTCTTATGTTGTTTGAAACAGTTGATTTACTAAAAATTACTTGAGATTACAGTTCTTTCCTGTTTACCTGTGGGGATTAAGAAGAAAAGTTTTAGTTTGTTGGGAATTTTCAGAGTTCTTTAGTAAAAAGGTCAGAAATGAGTGACAAATTCATTAAACATCTTAGTTTGGAGAAACCTAGCCTTTTGCACATGTTCCATCATACAGTATGGACTGTTTGCCAGTGTTTATGACAGTATATGTCTCCTTTTTATTTGTCAAATTTATTTTTTATTTGTTCCTGTAAAAAATATTTATGCATTGTAAAAATGCAGTCTATGGTATAGAATTGTACATATTCATAAATTCCTAACAATCTGTACTAAACTATATGTACAAAGAACTCTGCTGTCTTATTTATGTTTTGTTTACATATGTATAGTTTTTTAAGTATTTTAGTAACTTTGGACCAGTGTACTGTTTAGCAACAATGCAGAAGAATCTGCATATAATAAATCAAGTTGCTGTACTGCTTTGTGTTGGCAATAGTTTAAAAATGTGTGTATCTATTGCAGCATGGCAGAATACATACGTATATCATCCTGCTTAAAGCAGGTACATCTCAACCTTTGGAATATAGTAGAATGAAGTTATTTAATCTCTTCTACTCTTCTTTGTTATTTACATCTCACATGATTCAATAGGAGCTGGAAGGAAGGCCATCTTGATCCTCCCAATACAGGGCAGGATGTAACCCATACTTCATTCATTCTTAACAAATGTTTGGTTATATTGCATAAAATCTCCAGTGATGTGGTAAGGCTAGAAATCATTTCCCAGACACCAGTCTAAGTCACACTGGTTGCTGGTTAGGACTACCATGTTTTGTCATAAAGCTCATAGATACGTTCATTATTCTCTTTTTTACAGCCCTGTATGTATTTCCAGGGGTCTAGTAACTGTAAACACTCTGTAATCTTCCATGTAGCCATAACAAGCTGTCCATTTTTTTTCACCAGTCATGCTTTCTAGATTTGTAATTTTTTTGTTTAGTTTTTAATTGTTCTGTCTGGAAGGATAGTACTAAAACATCACACAGTATTAAAAGAGGCCTTATTAGTGCTTTGAGTGGGAATAATTCACATATTACATAAGTCTTCCCATTTTTGCACTGTATTTGTTGGCTTAGGTTCAGCTTTTGATCTGATGAAACCCTTGGGTTATTTTCTGCAGGTCACCTGAGTTCACAGCTGCCTGCTGCAGTGTTCATGGAAATATAAATGTTTTTTGGTTTCCTTTGGGACTTAGTCTATACTGACTTAGCTGCCTGTATAGGAGCTCTTATTTTATGATGATTTTTATGATGATGATTTTAGAAGTGCTGTATTAAAATCTGAAGGCATAGTCTCCGTTAGTTGCTTGAGAGATCCAGTCTCAGGCTGAACATCTTTGTATGTGTAGGATTTTTTTGTTTTTTTTTTCTTTTTTTACACATTAGAAGGGAAGATTGTAGAACTCCTCATGCATGTTAGTTGCCTTTTTAATAGCTATGGCTTTAAAGGGGGATAAAAGCATACATACCGTTACATAGCAGCATTCTTAGACTGATTTTTATCAAGATGAAGCTTCAGCTTTGCTTTTCATCCTGTTGAGTTTTCTCCTTCCTTCCCCATTTGCTATACAGTTTGGATCTTGAGTTGTAGAATTAGACCACAGCTTACTCCCTCTGTTTTGGCTTCCCTTCATTTTTCTCTGAAAAGTAAGCTGGTAACTAGTTAAGTGGAGTTATGTGGAAGTGGGGGAATAAAGGCATGTGCGTTCCGTAGTAGCTTTCCTGTCTGCACTAACTAGAAGCTTTGAATTGGGAAGTTGCCTTTCAGTAATCTCCATCTTATCTCAGGGTTAGGAAAGATGGAAGCTGTCAGTTTCAGGGAGACAAAAGGTTGGTTTTTATTTCAGAAAAAGCTGCCTATTTCTCATTAAAGGTAATCAGTTTTGAAGATGCATGGCAGTAAGTACTTCCTGTCTGCTGGAGTTTACAGTATTAAGGCTTTTTAAGTTTGACTGCGTTTTGCAGTTGAATCTTGCAGGTGAGTTTTCCAGAAGAGGAAGATGGCAAAGAATGGCAGTTCCTTCATGGACATTTTACGTACTCTAAAACCATATATACCAGCAACACATTTTATTTCTATTTCACTGGTTGAACTTTGGAACTGCCTTTCTTGGATTTTTCTCTTCTCTTGCAATGGCTGATTTTCCTTTTAATTTTTATTTCTCTTTGTTGTCAAGTGAATGTCTGTATTGTCTGGAAGGCCTAAGACTAGGTTCTACTGTTGCAGGCAGCCTGGAGAAGAAAATCTTTGCATGACATTTTTCTGTGTGCTAATGCAGTAGAAAGTTTTATGCTATAATTAACTCTAATAAAGACAAAAGTTAGAAAAAAATCTTAATTGAGGAACTTGGAACTCAAGGTACTTGCCTGAATGATTTCTTAAGAAATTTCTGAATTAGTATGATAATGTTTTGTAATTGGTTTATAAATATTTTATAATTTGGGATTCATAAACTTTGCAACATGCAGAGTTTGATTAGAATTTTCATGGGCTTTTATTCTCTACTGGACGCATGTTCAGATCCCAGATACTACTGGAGAAAGGCTTGAGACTGTTAGGTAATGAGTTTGCATGATTCATTATTTTGTAAAAACAAATTTTAGTCATTTTTTTGAATAAAATTCCTCTTTCCATCATTCTTCTCTGATAAAATAAATGTTGGTCAGAGTAAGAATTTCTTTCAAGTGAAAGCAAATAGCCGTTGACAGTTTGCTATGTATCTTTTTTCCTCTGGACCAAATATATAGTGCTACCTATAGCACAAAAAGAGCTGTAAAACAGTAGATTATAGTCCCAGAATGAAAAAGGTGTATTTGATGAAAATGAAAAAAAATCCTTGATATTTACCTAAATTAACATATTCTGCACAATAGCATCACTTTGAGTAGAAAATGACATCCATTTTGCCTCACTGTTCAAACCCATGCGTGTGCTGCCATTTTCTTCTAGGGATTCTGCCTCTACACTATACTAGACACAATTAGGCTTCGCATTAGGCTCCTTATGTGAAGTCATAGGATTCATAGAAGTACCTGTTCAAACCAAGTCTGTTATCATCAAGTCATTCAAACCCACTCTGATTTCACTGACATAAAAAAAGAGTACAATGGGGAAAATTAATCAGAAATTCTTCTGATAAGCAAGAGAAGAGAAACTTACTCATGTAGGTAGGTCAGAAAATTACTAAAAGCTGGCATTTGAAGGGACTCCATAGTCTCATTACAGTTTGTTTCATAGCTGGTTTTGCTTTTTTGTAGTAGTGCAGAACTTGAGTAGCCCAAATTGATTTTAAGGTAAACTAATAATTTTTATTAAATATGAATGTTTGTTATGATGAGGCTGTTTCCTTTAAAAAGAACATCAGAAGGTGCTCACAGAAACTTAAATTCATGTGTCCTGTTCTCTAAAATGCACCTAAAGTGTGTTTACTGACTCAGGATTAGTAACACCATTATCAGACTAATGGTCCGTCTATCTATCCGTTATGTCTCTTGAAGCAGCCAACCGTAGCAGTCTGGAGCATAATAACAGGCCTGAATATTGTAGGATCTACTAATGTGTGAGCCAGTCTCCCTCAGACAGTTGTGATTTTTTTTCGACTTAATAGCCCTCAGTGTATATTTTTTTGTTAAATTGACCAATACTTTCTAGAATTCATCTTGAACACAGATGAACTGTTACCGTCCACAGCCTCCTGTGACAAAGAGCTTTTCGCAGTGTGTAAATAAATGTTTGTTTCTGAACCTGGCACCTGCTAGTTTCATTTGGTGCAAATAATATTTGTATTGTAAGATACATTAAGCTTTTGATCTTTATTCATTTTTCCATGTGGCCTATGTAGACCTTTGCCATGTTGGTTGTCTTTTCTGGAGTAAAGAGACATCATTAATTATTTCTTATATGGAAATAATCAGTTATTTTTATTGCTGTTTGTACCTTTTTCAGTTTTACTATATCCATGAGATGTGGGATCAGAATAATGCGTGTTCTAAAAGCACTACGAATCTATTTGGCAGTGTTGTGATGATTTTTCTCTCAAGAATTATTTCAATTCTTGACTGTGATTTAGCCTTGTCCTAACTTTTTCATAGAAATAACAGTTGTAAACCAAATACAATTTGATCTGTAAATTCAATCCATCGTATAAGACTATACCAGAATAGGATGGCTCTTCAGACCTGATCTTTAAGGCAGATTATTGAAACCAGTGCAAGTCTGGCACTCTCCTCCCTCCGTACATTTTCTACTTTTGTTTGCTTTACCTCTCTGAGAAATGTAGAAAGACAAACTGCTATAATGATTTCGAACATGATTATATTTCTCATTATTTTTGTGCATAGAATGCAAGCTTAAGTCTGTATGTTAGGTCCATGATCATCTTAAACAAGTTTGCACACAAATAAAAAATGGTGAGTTGTTGAGGAGGCCACTTTTGCAAACATAATACAGATTATCTTCTATTTTAAATATTTTCCTTGAAACTATAGTTTGTTGTAAAACAAACTTTAAGATCTTGATAAACACGTCTTCTTTTTTCTTGGCTATGTATAACTCATGGGCACTTAGTACCAGCACATACGTTGAGATCTTATCCACATAATATACTGGTATTTGTAGAATTATTCCTCACTCCCTTGTTTTTAATCACATGAAGCAGTAAAATAGAATATCGGAGAGGGGTTAGTCACTGGGTATTATTATGTATCACAGGGTGTCCTGGTTATAATAAGGAAATAGTGGAATTATGGTGGAATCAATTAACAGTGCATAAAAGGTAGGTATTTTTAGCATTACATTCAGTTTTAACTAAGGAGAAGGAATTGTTTACATCTATTTATAAAAAACTTAATCAATTCAAATCAGCAACATGGCAATACTAAACTTACAATAGTTTGCTTGAGGCAAACTGGCCAGTATACTGCAGTTCAACTACACGTTATGCTTTCAAAACACTGTTCTTGCTTATGGAGTGCTTTTCTGCAAGGTGATCTTGGAAGGACCTTTAATAGGCAAACTCTTTCAGGCAGGGGAGACCAGTATGAAACCGTTTCCCTCTTTCCGTGGCCCAAGAAATTGATGCAAAACTATAACCTTTTTTTTAAAAATAGCCCATATTTAAAGTGAGTTTCTTACTTCGGTGCGTGGAATGCAAGTGATACAGCTGGTACAGCAGCCCAGTCTTTGTATAAGCCACACCTTTGACTTTATCTCACTGTGGTGGCCAGTAGAAAATGCTTAGCAAAAAGAACATGAAGTAGATCAAGTGTGAATGTATACAT
Organism: Pezoporus wallicus; assembly: GCF_028554395.1. NCBI lineage: Eukaryota > Metazoa > Chordata > Aves > Psittaciformes > Psittacidae > Pezoporus > Pezoporus wallicus. The sequence continues at coordinate 126,609 of NW_026636668.1, forward strand.
ACCGGTATGTATACATAGCCTCCAACAGTAATCCCAGGAGAATTGTGTGAACTCAGCCTGGACTTGTGTAAGAAGAACAGATTCTGCACCAGGGATTTTGGTATTGGAAAACGGTGAGCAGTAATTCAGAGAACAGAAAAAAAAAAAGGACATAAAAACATAAAATTGCTTCTCCAGTTTAAGTGGTGGTAGGAGAGGTGCATGAACCCTGCTAGAAAGCATAAGTTTTGAGCGAGGAATTGACTGTGAAATACTGTTTTTGTCCTTGCTGTTGGTGAGGCCAAAAAATGAGGTGTAGAGGATGCGGACTGCATATCCTGGGGATTACAAATGTAAGACTCTGTCTGTGTCAACACCAGAAATGTTCAGGAAGAGATTTCTGGAGATACAAAAAATGAGTAATTTATTCCAAGGTAGGCACATGATACCTTTTAATTCCTTACAAGGACTGGCCCATGTGACTCCAGCAAGAGTGGAATTTACTGCTATCACCTGGCAAAAGTTTTCTGGGGGAACTAGAGAAGACAGTAACGGTGGCTTGTAGCTTTGGTGTCAGTAGTGTTGACACATTGAATTCTACATTCTCCCCCTTTTTTTCCTGGTAGAATAGGGCTCAGTAGGCTCTGGTTCTCTTTGGATGGGTAAATTTGAGAGACCGTTTAGGGAGGATGAGGATGAGATGGACAAGGGTCTGTCATTCATATTCCCATGAGCACAAGGCATTTAGGAACATTGCTACCCTCAAAAGTGTGGTCTTTCATATTTGCCCAAGGGTAGAACCTATGTGGTCAAAATGTCTTGAAGAGCTAGAATTTTGCAGCAAAGGAAGTAATAGTTGTTTCTGTTCATTAGAAACCAGCCAACACTTGAGCCAAGGACTTTCTGGGGAAAGGAAGTAAACTGTAAATTGGAGGATTGTGTAAGGATGCAGAATACAAAGGGTCAATTCCAAAAGGTGCACAAGGGCTGGTTTTTAGCTGTCAGCATGGATGTGTTGTGTAAATAGTAGCTGTAGAAACCTTTTTAAAGTCACCCCTGCTGCTACTTTACCTTTATTAGTGTACATAAAGTTCAGTGCTGATATGCAGCCAAAGGACAACACTGGAAACTTTCAAGCGCTTTTCAGATTTAATGGTCAACAAAATCTGTTCAATGAAATGGTGTGAACATACAACAGCCTTTCAGTTTTGTTGCACAATAATGTGCAGTCAGCAGAAAAGTACACAAGTAAATGCTACTTCTCCAAAGCACAAAGGATTTCATTAACCTTTCTTTACGTAAGAAGTGAAAATAAACTTGCTTTTAAAGGCAAGAAAAGGTATTCTTAAGTCACATAAGTACATGCACATACACCAGCAAAATAGTGGATATTTTACCAATATTAGACATAAATATGAATCAAAATAGAATGTTTTGTTTAACTGAAAAATTACAAGCAATATGGTTAATACTAGTACAGTTTTTGAGTCCAAGATAGTCTGTCTACATTCCCAACTGCAGCAGGTGTTTAATCAACAGAGATTGTTGAGATCAATGTCACCCGATTGTCTTGTCAACCAGCAGCATATGCCAGTCCTGTTACACTGGTCTAGTGAGACTCCAATAAACCAGTGCTTCCTGCAGAAAGTCCTTGGTACTTTCTTTTACCATAGCTCTCTGATGTGTGCAGTATATACGCTATGGCTCTTGTCCCCTTGAATGTTTTGCTACATGTCCTGGGTTCAGCAGTAGCAGTCATTTTTTCTCCTTAGTAGCTGGTGCAGCGCTGTGGTTTCGACTTTCGGCCTGGGAACAGAGCTGATAACACCGATGTTTTTAGTTACTGCTCAAATATTTAGTCTGACCAAGGACTTTGTGAGTCTTGTGCTCTGCCAGGGAGGAGGGGAAGCTGTGAGGAAGGAGAGACAGGACACCTGACCCAAGCTAGCCAAAGAGGTATTCCATACCACAGCACGTCATGCCTGGGATGTAACTGAGAGTTACCCCAAACGGCTGGTTCACTGGTCTGTTGGGCTGGGTATTATCGGTCAGCTGGTGGTATCGTATTCTCTTCCCTTGTTATTTCCCTTGTCATTATTATCATTGGTGGCAGCAGCAGTGGTTTGTGTTATGCCTTAGTTACTGGACTGTTCTTGTCTCAACCCATGGGAGTTACATTCTTTCGATTCTCCTCCCCATCCCTTCGGGAGCGGGGGGAAGGAAGAAGGAGGGGAGTGAGCGAGCGAGGCTGCGTGGCTGACTGAGTTTAAACCACACTACATGGTTCAGAATGCCAGGAATATTGCCCTTGTCAGCACCGGCTGCATTTTGTCGCTGTGCTGTGGCTGGGATGGCTGACCAGTATTCTGGAGTCTTAAGACTATATTGAGGCTTACAGCCTCATCAGGATGTAGATGATCCAGCAGGATCATACAAGGAATCCAAACACAGACAATGCAACTGCTGCTGCCATTGTAATTTACCAATTTGACCAAAACACACTGTGTCCATGAAAGGCCTTGTTTCCAAGTTGTTCATTGTATCTACATGATGGTTGCATGCATAGCTGTAGATATTGGTAAGCTCCTCTTGATCAGAAAAACTTTGATGCTTACTTCTCTCATGGAAGCCATTTAATGCAAACTAGTACCAAGCAGAGCTTCATTCTCCAGGTACAACCAGACACCTCACTTTGTCAGCATCCCAGGGGAGAACCTAAACTGCCCATGGGTTCTTTATTTGCTCATTTGGTGGAAGAAAATAAAGCACAAATACCATGTTTGTTGAGAATTATAGTTGTAATACAAGACATCTTATAGCAGCCTGATTGGAAAGTGGGTAAAAAAGGAGGAACAGGAGATCTTTGACTTTTGCACCCTTTCTGTACAAAAATGACCATGCCAGAGAAAGCATAAATCAAAATTTTGGTGAACATTTGTTACTCTGGGGGCATATGACTGTCTAATATGACAGCTTTTCATGGAAATTTGAGAACTCTGCAGTATGTTCTGCATGTGTGGTAGCTGCAAAGTTTCTCTTCCTTCTTAAGGGGACAGCCCTCCTAGAAAATTTTAGCTTGTCTTTAGTGAATTGCAGTGTGACTGAATGTAATTCCGAAAGTAATTGTAATGTAGCCCGTTCTTGCAGCATGCAACTTTGGCAACTACAGGTCTCTGGCTTTCAGATTCTGATCTGTCCTCTGTTGGTGTTTTTTAATGGATCAGCAGGCAGCCTCTCCAGTGTATCCTCATTCAGTATAGAGTCAGATTGAAAAATGGAATGTGTGGGAGTGTTTAGCGTAACTGATGAAGCTTCCACCTATATAATACAGACTTCTATGAAGCTCTATTTCTTGCTCTTATTTCTATGCACTAATTAAAATCTGAGACTACTGTCTGTGTCTATAAATTATAGAACACTGCTTTCACAGGGAGGAAAACTGGGAAGGCTGAAAACTAAAGATGGTTTCCAAGAGAGCTTACCTATCCTTTAAGTGTCTATAAATTAATGTCGGAGTTCAACAGTTCCAGCTCTGGCTGCTGAACAATTACAACAATTTGGCCTTATGTAGTTCTGGAAATGTTTCTACTTGATCAGTGTTAACTTTCTCATGAGCTTCTGAAATGGCTGGTAACATGCTTAATGCTGATATGACTGAAAAATGTGTGGGATCAAGTAAAACTGTTTGAACTCTAAGTACTTCACATCTTTATAGTAGTTCATCTTTATAGAAATTATTTCTTTTCTCAGCCATGAATGCGTATGTCAGCTCGATTCAACTGTGGCACCACACAGTCTTCTGAAAGGATGTTGCCTTATGATAGAGCTGCGGAGTACACAGTTGCTAAAGATCATTAGCCTCAAACTTTAGCTTACCAGATCTGCAAAAAATAGTCAGCCATTGTGTTCTACATCTCTGGAGCTGACTAGTTATAATCTGGCATTTTGTGTATTTTCCTGTGTATTTTTCTTCTTATCACTAAAGAAGTCCACAGAATTTTTTCCTTGAAGGTGTATGTTGGAAATTACTCATATTTCTAAATACAGATTTCTAAATACAAATAGCTACTAAATTTATAAAACCAGACATATTTATTACCCTCTAACAAGTACCTAATTTTATGAATTTGTATAAGCTTTTATTAAAAAAGAAACATTTCCAAAAACCTATGTCTTATTATTTATCACCATAATATTTATCATGATGAGTTTGTGTAAGGCAAGTAAGTCTCCCTTGTATTTAATTTTTTGTTTGTTTTAAAGTGCTTGTGTCTGCCTATTTGATAACAAAGAACTGGATTTTTTACTGGTAACAGTTAAATGGTTCACGAAAATAGTTTTCTTCTGTAACTACTTCTCATTTTAACAAATGTTCAGTTTTAGCTGCCTCCTGCTTTGAGACATCAGGTCTTGGGTATAAATATGTTGATCAGTATATAATCTGGCAAGTAAACAATAACAAAACAGGCTAAGTAAACAGTAACTTCCAAATGTGTGTAGCCTAATTTGTTTGTATCACAATTCTTTGTTTACTATTACTGCTAGTGTTCTATCAGCCTGAAAGAATTGATATCTTGGAGCCTGCTGTCTCCTGTATTCTTCAAGGAACATGGGCTTCACACATTTTCTTGTATTTGTTTCTTCACATTAGAAACAGATGACACATAAAGCTCTGCATCTGACAAGTTCTTTTACTTTCTTACAAGACTGCCAGAAGGAAGCTAAATGTCATCATCACTATACCCAGTGACCTGTATAAAATAACATGGACTCTAAATAGAAATTCCTGGATTGTCTGGATCATGTTTGGTGAGGAATTATTTCATTGCAAGTACATAAACAAGTGATGTGAGGTCTGCTATAAACATAGTTGCTTTTTGCTGGTTAATGGAAGAACTGCTGGTAGGGAAAATGGTTGTTCTTTGTCACAGGACATGTAGTCAAATGATTTTGTCTGTTTTATGACAGATTCTTGTACATTACAGTCTAGGGAATAGTTTAGAGAATAAGTGGGAAAGATGAAAACAGCACTTTCTATTCTGGTTGATACTCCTTGGTATGTACTTATTCTTGGTAGATCTGTGAAGGATGCAAGATCCCCAGACTTGAGTACAGTGTATTATCTGGTGACAGGAAATGAAAAACTTCAAACAGCAGCACATTCAGATTTATTGAGGCTTTTCAAGAACCAGTTCTGTAAACTGAGCAGCAAAAATTCCAGCAACTGTTAGTGAAAGCATGTGATGTTTTTCACATTATTTTAGCCTTAAGAAAGTTAAGCATGTGCAGGAAATTAAGAGGGAGCATGAAGAAATCAAATCGGTTTAAGAAAAAACTCTAAGATAAATTAGAGTTTAAGATCTCCTATTATGGTGAATAAGGTGGAGGTGAGTGATCTGCAGCGATTTTGTCATAAGCTGGTGGAGCATCAGGTACCTGTGGTAAGGAAAATGTGTGTGAAAGACTGAAAAAACAGGTAGAAGGAAATTATGACATTAGTTTTTGCTAGTATGGTCTTTGGTTTTCATTCAGATTAAATGAATATTGTTTGAATCATTCACCCAAAGAGAAAATTTTTAGTGTTAAAAGGACAGGAATCTTAAAGGATTTTTTTCTATTTTTTAATTGAAAATTTTTAATTAAAAATTTCAATTTTTAATTAAAAATAATAATTTAAAATTATTATTTCAATAATATTGAAACTTTAAGAGTTATGACACAGGTACATTGTCTTATTTCAAATGGTAACAATTTGGACAGCTTATTTAAAATTGGTTGTACATTAGCCTTTTCCCTATTCTAAAACTATTAAATACACCATTGACATATATCTTTATAAATTAAGTTACTTTAACTTTTTTAAAATTATGGGTTTGACTGTTCTTCTTTCCATAATGATTAGAGGAGCTAAAACCTTGAAGCTTTATAATGTTCCCTGATAATCTTTGTTGGGGTATAGTGTACCAGATACAATCCGTCTGTTGTTTATCAGAATGGCAAAGGGGACACCTGCTCGCGAGGTGTTTGTCTATTCAGTACATTTCAGAAGTGAGGTGTTACAGCATTCTAATAGATTGCATAATGATCATACAACTTAAGAATAAAGGTAGGTGAAAGGAGAGACTTTTTTAAAAGCAGAATTTTCCACAGTGGGCTTAGAAACCCCTTTTCCCAGTAAAAAAAATAGTTCACAATAATAGTACTTTTTAAGTTAATGTAATGTAGAGGCACTGAAAACCTAATATAGAGAGCACACCCCAAGAAATAAATCATTGTTTACTAAGATTGTCTCACCATGTTTTACTGTGTTGTAAATAAATGAAACTTACCACAGAATTAAAGTTTCTGTACTCCTGCAGAGCCATTTTGCAGTCCAGCGTTGTTCCTTCACCTACTGCGGTTCGTATTGTGCCCACGCCAGAACTTTTGCTCTGTGACAAATAATGAGGAAATACGCAGAAGATGAAAGAAAGAAGAAAATGTGAAGTTGGAGTAAATTATGCAGTGTTTAATACTTGACAGCACATTTACACTATGGATTAGAATCTAGGGTTAGGGATAGACATAGTGCCACCAAGTAAGAGGGGTTATCTAACTATCTGTTCTTCCTGTCTCTGCTGAGACATACTGTCTCTCCTGTAGTATTCAATTGCATTGCCAGAAAAATAAGGATCAAACTTTTTAGGTCCAGGGCTGCTGTAGGAACTGACCTGCTCACATACCTGAATGCTATCTCCTTTTTATCCCACCCATTTCTTTCTTTAATTTCCAACCTTATTGTGTTCTATTCTTCCATCATTTCTTTTGTATCCATTCTGTACCAGTTCTCCCCTAGCCAAAAAACCTAACAAAAATTTGATTTTCAAAACCAAAAAGCAGCATTTTGCAAAGAGAAGGAATTAAAAAAGAGATTGTGTTTTTTTTCCCATGAGGTACAAAGCAGGCATGAAAGAATTCTGGTTTGCTTTTCAAAGGAGGTGGGTTTTTTTTCAGTATTACCTTCATTTTTGAAACATTTCATTATGAAAACTTATGTTTTATGTATTCTGCTAGTTGATACACGTTTAAGATAGGTCACTGGAAAGGTAATAAGACAAAGTTATCAGAAACAGCAATGAAATGGGTTTGCTGACTTAAATGAGAGGTATGATTTTTAATTCCACGTAGTCACATCTTTTCCAAAATATTAGAATAACTAAAATATATTTACTGTAAAATATATAATTGGATTAAAAGTGACCTCTCTTTCATAGTAGAGAGAGCAGAACTTCAAAGATAAAGCTTTGAGACTTCTAATAACAGAAGTTACAAGATGGATTGTACCTTTTTTAATATATTTTAAGAAGACACTAAGTAGTGTTTAGAAAGCAAACCTCAAACCTGCCCTGCTTTTTTGTACATGTTAAAATTGCATTTTGACTTTTATACAAATAATCATGCATTGCCCATACACTAACATAGTATTTGCTTACTTACCTGTAACAGTTATTTTTCTGCTTTGCTTCCCAGATTTACTCTAAATATATCTGTCCTTATTTAGGGGTAAATCTTATGAGCAGTGAATATGTTATTTTTATTTAAATGAAAATACACAGAAAACATCTTGGGTTTGTGTGTTAAATATAATACTACAATTAGCTGCATCCAGTGGTGTGTTGGGCAAAGTTGGGCAACTGGTATCATCTCCCTCTGCTCCTGCTTCTTCTTACCACTTTGCCTGACTGTCAAGTTCTTCAGGGCAAGCTGTGTTTCACATTGTGTTGTTTTACCTGTGTATATGTCAGTGTATATACTGCCTGAGACAATGATGTCCTATTACAGACTCGATGTTCTCAGCACTTACATAATGCAAACAACAATAATACATCAAAATAATAGCAAACTAGAACACAAACTGCCATGCTTACCCGTAGACTTTTGTAGCCACTGCGTCTTTTGTAATACCAGCAGCCAAAGATAAATAAAATTGCCAGCACCAAAAAGAAGAGTCCAATACCCAGGGCTCTGTTGGGAAAGCAAAACAAAATAGCACCAGAACTAGGTGCATTCATCTGGGAGCAAGACTGATGGGAGCAAGTTTGTAGTTTGTATCAAGTATCCTTTTATCAGGGAAAGGAATGGAGCATAATTCACCTCAGAAACTGGACGAAATACCAATAACTTTAGCCAGTCTCTACATTAAGCAGTTAGCTTAATTCTCTGATATGTTCTTAAGCATTTTAAAATGAGGAATGCATTGGTTCAAAGATAATGGTGTAACAGTGACTACTGCTTCTAAAAAAATCCCTGCATTGCAATAATGGAAGACAATGTGAAATTAATAAATGCCACACCTGCAGAGGCACAGCTCATGTTCATTTGTTAAATTTCTCTAGGCAAAAAGTATTGAGAAATGTACCCTAATTGCATTATATTGCAACAGCTACTGGTGACAGGAGGGGTTTTTTTGGGTATGTGAAACATTACGCAACCTCAAAACCAGAGCAGGAAACTTTGAATTATTCATAGAGCTGTGTAATTCTTCAGTTCTTGTTCCATGACATGCCCGGCACAGTACCAGTGTCACTGGGTCATTTTAGGGAACTTAGGCTTTGCAAACTGTGCTGTAAGACATCCTTCCCACTGCTTACCAGGGACATGGGAGAAGCAGCGCAGCACAGTTCCACTATCTGTCAGAAAACAAGCTGACAAAGTAATTGCAAGTTTCCTAGTTACAAAAAAAACCTCCTCCTCCCTCGTAAGACATATGAAATTCACTCCCCCTGTTTTTTGTTCTTCACCTGTTCAGGAACAGAAGAGTCTGCAAAATGCTTAAAGGGAACAGAGGACAGTAAAAAAAAAAGACCACATGAGCTGGGACAAACCCTTCCTAACACACTTTTACATATCATCTGTTCAGTTGCCCTGCAGGGTGTATTTTTGCCAGGCTTTTCCATTGGGACTGAGGAGTTGGGTATGTGACTTATCAGAGACCCTCTATATCTATTTGCTATCATTTTCACTGACTCAGAGTCTTGTGAAGGAGTGATTCCTTGTGACCCAAGAAGCCTGAAAGGAGATGCAAGCAGATGGCAGAGCAGGATGTTTCTTCATCTGAACTGCCCAACTGCTGTTTGAAGCATAAAGCCCCATGGACCCAAAGGGATTTTTCTTCTTCACAAATACCTGAATCTTGCAAGTTGCTCCTGCCCCTTCAAGACTTTGTGTTCATCTGTTCAACCCAAGAACAGAGCTCACGGCATCGACTTGCTTCCTGGTGCAGTTGTGTTGCAGCTGATCTTCAGACTTACAAGACTGGTCCACTGGTTTTGTTCCTGTCCCCAGCACAGTTAAAACTTGGAGGGACTGCTTCTCCAAGCAACTGCTGCCTTTCTTACATTCTACATATACAAAGTGCTTTCTGCTTTTCACGTGCACTCTAGTTTTAGCTGTTCGTTAGCCTTTATCCCCTCCCCAGGATATACCTAATTCATGGAGTTGGTGATTCTAACTGTGTGTTTGCCATCTAACTCCTTCCTCACTTGCTTAAGAGGCTAGTATGAAAAGCATGTATGCAATTTCTTGCAATTCCAGTTAAAAATGGAGCTGTGCTATTAGGAATCTGTGCTTATATCTGGAATGCTCCTTTTGATACTGGGAAGAGAGTCACTTTTCCCTCACATACCTAGAAAATCTGCTTACAATTGCAGCCACTGGAATTCATAGCAGTTACAGGTGAAAGTGCTTAGTTTCAAGTGTTGAGACATAAGCAGCCAGCTTTTGGAGAGCTGAACTACTCTGAAAGCACTATGAGAGAACCTTCTCCTTTGTTTATTCTCTCTGTCTAGGGTTGAACATGGAGAAACAAGTATCTTGCTGTATGTGTGTGGCACAAGTCACCAAGTTTGGGGGCCACTAACCCACTAGCAGAAGCACATTTCACATAGACGTATCCCAAGCACATTGGAAATACTTATCTAAAATAATAATATATCCCCAGTGCCACAGTGTGTATAATAATCAAAGACCAAACATATTTTATTGTCAGACAAAACTAACAAAATATTAGCCTGAATTAGTTCTGCTTAAGTGGAGTCTCACCAAACAATTTACTGAGGGTCACATTTGTATGGCATTGATGTCTCCATCTGCTTTTTGATGATATTTTTCTGTTTCTCTAGGCTTTTCACTTACATGATTCTTTAGGGTGAGACAATGTCCCTTTGAGGTCCTGCAGAGAGGCATATGGATCTGGAGATAAAACTCAGTGAAAAAGATCACCTTGCAACAGCCTCAGAAGAAAATTCTGAATAAGTCTCAATAAACCTGGTAATTTTATTGTAGAGGATAATGACTTATCATCATATGATCAAAATCTAGATTCTTGAAGTCTGATTTTTCTTAACCTTTGAGGGCTCTTAATGATTCTGCAATGACAAAAATTACCGGATAGCTAAAATGTACTCCATATATATTCAACAGTGACGTTTTCTGATAATATTTTGTACATTTCTTTCAATGTAAATGTTTTTCACCAGCTTACATGCTAACATAGGTTTTGCTTTATGCTTACTCTTCTGCTGCAAGATAGCCATGTCCTTTCCCTCTGAAAAAGTTGCCATCCGTATGGTGGTTTCTTCCGGGCATGTTGTGAGCTTGGTCCTGCTCAAGCCTGCAAGATGGAAATACAGTGCCTCAGTGCAATGATAAAGCATATTATCAACTTTTTTGTTTTAATGGGAGCATTCTAGGGAGGCAGGACAATCGGATATCGTCAGAATCAAGTAGATTCATATACATATGCGACAGTCTCGATTTCAAACTCAAAACTGCAACTGTAGTCTATGTTTGAATAGCTATACTGACGTCAAGGCATTTGCACCTGAATGCAACAGAGAAGAATTTGGCATGGTTTCTTCAGGTACTAAGTGATGGCTGACTTCTGAAGTGAAATCTCTCAGGAATATAGAAAGAAAGGCAAATTACCCAGACAAGAAAAACTATTCAGAAGAAATGAAATTAAAATTGTCCTTTCAAGTCGTGGAAGTAGTTGTTTCTTTATTTCTGTTATTGCCTGTAAACGTTCCAAGGGCCACATTTTGAACCAGCATAAACACTCAGAGATCTGTTGTTTTTCAGATGGTTATACTAATTTGTGTCTGATGACAGTCTATAGTTAGATGTGCAGGGAATTTGTATTATAATCTTAATTTCCAGTCTTAATGTAATAATCATCCAGCTAAATGTCTGAACAATTAAAAATCTTATTGATCAAACAGTAAAGAAGAATTACAAAAATAATTTTTCTGTCATTTAAAGAGCAGAACAGATCCTACTTGATAGTATCCAGCTTATCTGCCTACCTTACACAAGTAAAGTACAAAAAGCGTGTTAAAGTATATAAAATCTAAAGGAAACAGAATATTTTCAGAGTTCCCTTAGAGGCAGTTATATCTCTTCTCAAGCACAGTTTTGAAGCAACACAGAAAATTTTGCATAGAATAAAAAATTACAAATCTCACCTCTTTCAGACGTGTATTCTGTCTGTTAACTGAAAGGCATGAGCAGCTTTCTTCTCCTTGACTTGCTCTGTTTTTTCTTCTTTGATCTGTTCTCTTATGACTATCACGAGTTTAAATTCCTCTCAATACAGCTTCTGAATGCATTAATTAGCATGAAAGAGGCAAGGAGACGACTTTTATTTTTTTTCCTAGAGTCTGCATCCTTCCCTCCTGACAAGCAGCTCAAAAAGTTTGCTATGTCTTCATTTATTACATATCCTCTAAGAAATGGCTCAACATTGTTTTACCTCCCTAATCAGTACAAGCTGCCAGAGTGGGTTGACTACTTCTAAATTCAAATCTGTTTTGATTTAGGGATGATTATTTTGTGGCAGAGGGCTGGTGATTTCACATGTTTAACTATAGCTCTGTTTATGCACACTTTCTGCACTGTTTAGCACTGTGGAAACCAGTATAGTTGGGGCAGAACTCGTAGATGGATGCTGTTATTCATGATAGAAGTGTTTAGATTAAAGCAAGTGCAGTTTAATTCTGTACTGGTAAGCAGCTGCTGCAACAAAAAGAGAGTCTGCCCCATGAGCTGCAGAACTAACGAAGCCTGTGCTTCACTTTTGTGAACTGCCTGTGCTCATGCTGCAGTAATTCCATTTACAATACCAGGCAAGAAAAGGCAGTCTGTGACTAATTCTGAGTCTGGGTACTGTGTTAGTTACTGTCATATTAAAAAAAATCTAAAAAGGAGAGCCACGTTATGCTTGTCATTTTTCCCAATTAACCATTAATTTCCTGCCACTTTCTAGGGTTTTTTTAAGTTTGAAGGACTCAAACTTAAACTTTGAAGTTTTCATTTATTTTTGAAGCTGTGAACCTGGCTCCAAATGTGGTTGAAAATGGCTGACAGATTCAAAAGTTTACAGGAAAGAACAGAGAGTGTGAGAGATCAACAACCATTTCCCTAGGAAATCAAATGAGAAGTCTTGACATCAATGTTCTTAGCTAGTGCAGGGCTAGGAAGAGCCAGACCATTTATCTGCTTCTACGCTTTGCCTAACTATGGTAAAAATCTGATCTGGTTTTGGATATGTTTTCACGGTGGTGCCCAGAGTGACAGTGACAGGGCCAGAGGCAGTGGGTGCAGAGTGAAAAACAGGAGGTGCCCATGAACATCTGGAGACACTTTTTTACCATGAGGGTAACTGAAACCTGGCAGAAGTTGCCCAGAGAAGCTGGAGAGTCTCCCGCCTTTGAAATACTCGAAAGCTGTCTGGACATGGTGCTGAGCAATGGGATTCAATTGATCATGCTGGAGCAAGGGCTTTGGATGGCATGGCCTGCAGAGAGCCCTTTCAACCTCAGTCACTGTGTGATTAACACCAGAAGGATCTAATTGTTTTTGCTAGACCCATTAAAGTTTGAAACAACACATTTTTTGCAGAAGGAAAAATAACGGGAGGAAGAATGATAAACATTATTAGCATAAACTTGCTCATTTGACCAAATGTTTGATTGTTGCTCTGATATTATTCCAGAAGAACTCAATAGAGTTTCAAAAGTGAAAGAAATACAGAGAAAGTTTCTGTAGATACCCATGTCTGTAAAACGGTAAGTGTATGCCATCAAGTCTATTAAGTTCCCAAGCAACAGTAACTTCTGTAGCACTCTGAAAATCCAATAGTGTTTATCATAAATCATCTGTTTTCCCACAGAAAATCTTCACTTCTGGGAGAGGATGATGGGTACCTTTTGTTCTTGTCAGAATCAAACTTCAGACCTAGAGAAAATCCATGTGACACCAGAATTATTGCCTGCTCCTTCCTGCCTCCAGCACCGGCAGGGATGGGGCAAAATGTCAATATTTTGTATTTGACTGGGTATTTTGTGTTCTGAATGACTCTTTTATTAATAGTCTAACAAGGAAGGAAAAAAAGATCAACTTTCTCATGGATATGCGGTGCCATCTGGTATGTAGATACACGATGATGCTATTGAAGAATTGGATGGAGAAGATGAAATATCATGTCCTGGTCCTGATCTCAGTTTTTTTTACAAAACCTTATTTCTCCAAGGCAGTGCTGCTAGCTCTGTCAGTGCTTTAATTTTGAGTTTTATGGAAATTTCAATGGAAAGGCTCAAGTATTTCAGTGCTAAATCTACATTAACAGTAACAAAAGTACTGTAAGATCGAATAATGATACTATATGTTTTCAGTTGGTGCTATAGATCCTCATTTCTCCATGGTTTGGTGATTAAAGTAGGTATTATCTGGCTTCCAGGGCAGACCATTTCTACTAGAGGTCTGATTTGGAGCTTTTTGAGAAGAAGTTGTTCCTCAAATTGCTGCTGCCTCAACTGAGGCACCTCCAGGAAGCAACATGTTGTCCCGTGGACTGCCTTGTACAGACACCTTTAATGCGTTACTGTGCTGAAAGCCTGGTTCACGAATCTAAGTTCCCCCTCAAATGATTTCAAAGTGAAACTGTGGTCCTTAGTGTCAGACCCATCTCCCTTTGCTCCATCTCTGAACAAAGTACAGTAAAGAAGAAGTGGTAGTCTTAATCCTCTAGTAGCTATGCCAAGAGGATGCAATGAATGCAATGGTGCTTGTGTTCCTGTATCTTGTTTTTCCAAAGAAAAAGGATTGGGTAGTTTTCTGGCAGTGTTTTTCTGCTGCTACTTCGTCCATGGTTGACTGCAAGTTCTGAGGCCAGCTGATTGTTCAGATTTATGGGACTATTTCCATGAGATGAAAGATAACCAATCATGGGTGTCCCTGCCCATGGCAGGGGGGTTGGAACTTGATGATCTTAAGGTCCTTTCCAACCCTAACTATTCTATGGTTCTATGATTTTATGATTCTATGGGTGAGAACCTTTTGGATGCAGTTGGGCACTATCAAAGTGAGGCACAGCTATGACTTTCCTTGCATGTAATTTCAGGAGGCCATTCAAGAGAATGATGGCTCTTTCTGAAGCCTCACAGTCCTGTTTAGCCCAGTGAGCATCTAACTGGTTTAGGGTCAGAAACTCCTTGCAGGTAAGCTGCTGATTTAGGTCTCTAAGGCAATCTCAGAAGCTCTTTGTTTGAAGAAACTGAATATAGGCAACACTGACTACATCATTAGCAGCTTGGAAAAAAAAACAGCCCTTTGCAAATAATTCCTACAGCAATAGTCCAGTGAAGCTCAACTTGGAATATTGCTGAAGTAAAAGCAGTCCCAAAATTAATGTGAACACTAAGACTTCTTTTATGATATTAAACAGATACATAGACATCAGCTGACAAGAGTGACCGCATGATCAGTTCCATTTAGCAAAAAGGAATAAAAGAATGACTTTTTTTGTCTCCTTTCACAGTGTCACAGAAGCCTGTTCAGACTGGTGGGGTCCTGGCAAATTAATACTAACACTAGGTGGTACTTCTGTGCTATTAAACAGATACACAGCCATCAGTTGTACTTTGTCCCAAAGCAGAGGCACAGCTGTGGAGCAGAGAGGAATATCACCTCCCTTAATCTGCTGTATGTTCCCCTGTTCACACAGCCCAGGATGCCACCAGCCTTCTTTATGGACTGTGTCAGATGTCAGGGCATAGCAAAATACAGGGCTTGTAAATAACTCATGTAAAGAATTTCAACAGAAACTTGGAGGTGGAAGCTGCATCTATTAAACATCTCTCCATTTCTCCACCCTCCAACAATTCCCATTTCCTTTCACTTTAGAAAATGAAGAGTTATTTTAAATTTTGCAACACTGCAGAAGACTGGAGAATAATACTTTCTAGAAGAATCTAAGTTTTTCAATTAACAAGATTGAAAAATGTTTTGTCAGAAATTTCAGGGCCTTGTTATAAGATTTTGCCCACCCAGTTGTGTCCCTTCCAACATGTGTTCCACAATCAAACCCTTACAGTTAGTTGACTTATTAGTGGTTCAGTAATTTTCCTGAAAGTTAAATTAAATTTTTGAAATAATTGATACTCTTATGAGACAAAAAAAAAATATTTTAGGTAAGTGAGTTACATTTAAATTTGACTTCACATGTTAAGTGATTTAATGGTAAAAATTTCTGAAGTTCATAACTAAGGCAGCCATGGTATTTGTAATAGTTGCAAAGCTTTCAAGTGCTATGTTTTTTCCCTTTTACTGTTCTGTGTTGGTTTTTTTTACAATATGACCTAACCCTTTCTCTCTTCTACATTTTCTCTTCCCCCTGGTAAAATAAAATGAACCAAAACACTGTGATTTGGATACATACTTTTTTGAATCTCATAAATTGCATATTTGCTCAGAGAGCCTCAGGATAGCGAAATGTGGGACTAAAGAGGATCTCAGGAAGTCATCTAGGCCATCCCACTGTTCTGAAGCACAACTGAATATATTTAGATTCTCTCCCATATCTTATCTATTTTCTAATACCTCTGTTTTCATATTCTCCCTATAGTCTGTTTCTATGCTTAACAGGCTACAGTGAAGATTTTTCCCCTATTACACAACTTTGCTTTGCTGCAAATTCTATCAATTACTAATTACCTTAACAAGGAAAGGAATTAACTTTGTCTTTTTTATCTCAATTTATTATGGATTTGAAGGCTGTTCTCATGCTCAGTAAAACATTTGTCTTCTAAATCAGACAAACTTAATTTCTCACACTTTTTCTTTAGGCTGCTTCCTTAACCCTTCTCATTCTTATTCTGCTTAATTCTTTGCAACTTATATACCTCTTCAAGTTGAAGCCTGACAAGCACCATTATCTTCTCTATCTTACAATAACACAGGAAGACATTTACTGTTATTAATACAGGGTTGCATCTGGGATTCTTACTTGGTTTGAAGTCCACTGTAGCCTTATGTCTTCCTCTGTTTTTCATCAATCGTTCTCCATTTTATGCCTGTGTGTATTGTTTTTTAGTTCTGATACTTCTATTGTTCATGTAACTTTCCCCAATTATCAGGTTTACTTATTTTTCGGATTCCAGCTCTGCTCTGTAGAGTACCTGCCTTTAGCTCAAACATATTTTCATGTACTCTTGCTTTCACATCCAACTTGTTTACTGGAAGTACTGAACACTATTTCCCTACATTGAACATCTGTGATGATGACACCTCTTCCTATTTGATAGTTATGGCTGCAGTCTGTGTTTGGGGTTTCTACCTGCTGCATATATGTGTCATGTGTTCATTTAGACCACAGTTTCCCTAGTTTGCTTATCACAGCCCTGGGGGACTGTGTTGAAGACTTGTAGTCAAAATGCAACTCCAACATCAAAATAATATGCTAATGGTTACTGGTGTGGTTTCCTTGCAAGCTAAATGATTTTCTTCCTCAGTTTCAAACATTCTGATCCAAAACTGCCATCATTTTATAAATCCGATTTATATTGAGTTCAGAGAAAATACTTCCGTATCTCCTGAAATGCTGTAAGATATCCAATACAGTCACACCACTACATCATGTTATTGATACCTTTTGGTTTGAAGTTTCAGGAGATGGAGGGTAGAATAGTGTAACATCGAGTTTTCTTGTTTAGTATTGGTCTGGGTCCCTTTTTCTTTTCTCTGTTGGAGCTGATCTAAAGTAACTAAAAACACAGCTGATAGGATAAGAGTTGCTCCTGCCATGTAGAAGCCTGCTCTATAATCTCCAGTCATGTCCACGATCAGACCTGAAAGAAACAAATAAGAGCATTATGGTTGATAGAAAGCAGGCTTATGTGAATTATCTCAGCAGTGTGAACACATCCTCTCACAAAGTGAGTATGCTGACTACATCAGCTTTCTACATCAGGAGTGCATGGAACATTACCCCATTATATCGTTTTTAAATCTGAACACAACTTACATCTCATTTACTTTGCATATGTGAACTGCTACAGAAATAAAACACTATACAGTTTGAAGCACTTTCCAACCTAAACCATGGCAGACAATAAAGGCAGAAAAAAACTAATCATGCAGCTTTGTGTCTGAGTAGCCCCATGTTCTGTGGTGTAGCTGCCACCGGTTGCTATAATTTGGAACCATAACAGTACAGCATGAGAGAGGTTAAAGAAGAAATGGAGAAGCATCTGCTGGAGACACAGTTGGAGAGGTTGCCTGAAGCGTTATGGGCTTTCCTGTTCATTATTTTACAAAGAGTCACAGATGTTAATAAAATAGTCTGGGGTTTAGGTAGTTTTAAGCCAACCAAAATACTGAATGCAGTACTGCAGCAGTATATGTAGTAGAATTGACTGCTCTGTGGGTATGATGGCAGGTTCATTTGTGGGCTCATGAGGGCTGCTTGCTTGGTCTTCCATTGGGAAGTTTGTCCACATTAAGTGTATTCCCTAGTCCCCATTCCCCATTTGCCTAACATCAGTCCTGTTAGGCAAAGGAGCTCTGGATCCAAATCTTATCGATTTTACTTTTAACGAAGGGGAGGAGAGCTCAAGGAGCATTTATGATTCCATCCTCTTCCACACTTTCTTTTTAGCTTACTATATATACACAAAGAGGTCACAAACTAGTGACCAGGCATTACATAAATGTCTTGTTACTTTTGTATTTTATTCAGATATTCCCAACGTACTTCTGGAATTGCTCTGATTCAAATTCTCTATAAATCTTCCTGGGTTTTATTTTTAAAAGTGACTTAAAATGTTCCAGCATTCAGTCTAACCCATTTTCAACCCATTAGTGGTGTCATTACCACAAAAGTTACTGTAGTGCATGAAAAGTGGTCTTTGGATTAGAACTCAGATCCTCGTTTTACAAGTCACCCTGGTAATTTTCCTGCCACATCATTTTGTAAAGTCTCTGCAGCTTGCAGCTTGTTTGTCTTGCTTTTTCCAAGATGATTTTGTTTCATTGCCAGCCCATAAATCCATGTGCTGTCTCATTGTCTGCTTTCTCTTCCCACTGTTTTTATGTGCTGCCTGCCCCATTTATTATATTGGTTAGCTCAAATGCTGCATGAAAACAGCAGGCATCCTTGTAATATTTTCCTTGAGGCACACATAGCCTCATGTTTCAAGCTGTTCCACTTGACGCTCTGTAGAAACCCTCCCAACAATACCAGCATTTATGCAACATCATTAGTTTCAAATCTCAGTTTCTTCTCTGAAAATGTGGATCTGCTGCTTGTCCCAAGGTTACACTTTCATAGCAAGACAATGGGAGTCCACTAAATGGGATTCTGTGGGATTCAGAAAGCAGAAACACCACCATGTGAACTCTGCCATTTTTCCCTGCTTTATGTTGAACAGGTATCTCTAAAATCACAGATAAAATGGGAGAAAGATATTTTGGAGAGGAGTTAAATTGACTGTTTTTATACACTTTTTGGTCCACATAGTCCTGAGGTATAAAAGGGGAAAATTCGGGTCCAGATACAGATTTTTTCAGTTTGGGTCACCATTCCCCTTTCTTCTTGTAAACTGTATTTGGCAGAGTATCATCTTAACTTACCAGCAAGAGGAGGTCCCACAAAACCTCCAGTGCTTCTAATGAGCATGAAAAGCCCTAGAGCACTGTCAAAATCTGGCATGCCTACAACATCTGCTAGCACTGTAATATGAATGGCGACTGTTGTACCAAAGAAGAATCCATAGAAGCCAGTGAATATTGCCAAGGACAGGTAACTGTTAGCCAGTGGCAACAGCATCAGGGAAGTGCTGATCAGTGTAATTGTCACTGTCAGCAAATGAACAGTTTTGGTAACGTGGAGATTGGCGTACCAGCCGCAGAGCAGCCTGCCTGCAAAGTCCACTACAGCTAAAATGGATAGCAGTGATGCAGTCCATGAGTCGTCTATTCCGAGGCTGTAACTAAGTGGAACTAAAAATAAGGGAGGAACAAAAAAACTCATAGCAGCTAATATGCCAAAAATGGCATAAAGTACAAACTCCGTTCGTCTCAGAAGCATCCAGTTGAAGGTTTTGTTTGCGGTAGGAGACTTATCTTCTTTGTCTATCCTAGATTCGCCATTGCCAGGTGGTCTCTCAGTTTCATAATGTCTAGCCTCAAGGAGGCAGCTGCTTGCCAGGGGTCGCATCAGTATTCCACAGACACAGATATTGAGTTGGATGCCACCTATGATCAAGAGAGCACCTTTCCATCCATACTGACTTATCAACCACTGGAAAAATGGCCCAAACATGAATGCAAAGACACATTCTCCAGCACTGGCAATAGCACTGGCCAAAGCTCTTTTCTTGGAGAAATAATGGCTCACAATGCTAATGGCTGGTATCCATGAAAAGGAAATCCCAAGTCCTGAAAAACACAAATACAAATAGCAGCAGTCAGACACTGTTGAGGTATTTTGTGAAGGTGGAAATTAAATCAAGCAATGCTCCTACATTTGCAAAGTTGAAAACTGATAAAAGAAAAGCAACTTTACTCTTAGCAGGAGCATGAGCTCCATTGTACTATTTGTAAGAGTCTATTTGTGGTGTGTGTCCTATAAGAATACATTGTACACCCAAACAAAAAAGCAGGAGTATGAGGTGTACACTTCTATATTCTTATTATGAAAAAAACCCAAACAACATTAGCTTGACAGGTTTCCCACTGGGTGAGAAATCACATGGCTATGTCATTGAAACTAGATGGATCTCAGAGTGTCTGTGCTATCCTAATAAGGCTGGTACTAGATCAGATCACTGGGTTAAGCTGAGCTGTATTTAGGGTAGAAAGTGAGGGAGGATGTGAAGGAAGTTGCTGTGTTACCTCTGTTTGCTCTTCATTTTCTTGCCTGACTGCTTTGACCGTGCTTCAAACTTGCTCTAACTTACGCTGATTTTAATGGCTGCCTAGAAACTATTTGGCAGCCCAGGACTGCCAAAGGGCTCAAATTCCAGACATTTTCTCAGGCATCCAGCATGGAACTGGGAATGCTTTATTTTATTGCCTGCCAGCTTCACTTCCTGTTCCAGGAAAATCTGCTGGCTGTTGGAGACAACTTTCTGGCCTGTTTTTACCTATAGGAAAGAAGGGATTGGAATCAACTGAAAGCTTGGGGGTGTGTACAAAACAGATTATTTGATAGAAAGCACAAAATTTGGAATCTTTATGTTTCCATGTACTTCACCACTCTTTATGTTCTTTAAAACTTCACAGAATTCTTGGCTCTAAGTGAAAAATAAAACACTTTCAATTTTCTGGTTGCATATAATATGCAGGTGAAATTTACTAACATTTGATTATCCACCTTTTTGGTCGTTGCAGGTTTATAGTGCAAATTCTTCTTTCCAGAGTGGGACATGAGAGAAATTACCTTTAAGGGGGGATATTGGTTCTAGTCACTCATAAAATCAAAATAGAAATCAGATTTTCAAACTCCTACCATTAGTACCCTCAAATGAGATCTCTGAGCTGCTGGTGAAAGAAATTCATAAAGCCATAAAGTCATACCCTGTAGGAAGCCAGTTGTTGCGTACATCCAGACCATGTTGAGTCCAAGAAATCCCAGTGTCATTCCTGAAAAAGCCAGGAATCCTCCAGTGATCACAACTGCCCGATGGGTGTAGCGTGCACAGAGCGAGCTGGCAGCAGGGGCTGAATCAGCAGCAAAATAGGAGAAAGATAAATATGTTAGGAACATTAGGGTGATCAACAGGACTGAATAATCCAATAAAGCTTCTGGAGGAGACAGGGGACAGGGGTGGTCAATCAAGACTTTAATATTGGATTCTTGCTGGCAGCGGAATGACTGTCCCTGTGGCAGAGATTTTAAAACATATTCAAAGTATATGGGTGTTTTAAAGGGAAAGAGCATTTCAGTACCTTCATTGCAGAACAGTCCTTCTGAATTTCTGTAAGGACACAACTAACAACATGACAGCAGTTTGTGTAGTGTTTTAGCAGAAAGAAATACCCCGTCATAAGAATCTCCAAGTTAATTCATAAAACAAAATCGTTATTGATAGAGTATCAATGATATGGCTGGCATGAAATTTTCTGGAGAAAACTTTATCTTTTAGAGCTTTGAAAAATCATCTGTTCACAGAATTTCAAATGTTTTATAAAAGACAAAAATTGAGGTTTGTTTTTACTTTACTATTTAGTTTCTTAAATTTTTATTTCAGTGGTGGTTTCCCTGCGCAGACTGCAGGAACACCTCAACATGAGGGCAAAGTTGCACCAGGTACAGATGTAATCTGGTACAGCAATTCCAAAGCACTGGTGCCTAGGCACTGTCTGGAAGCACCTGAAACGTTAAGGATATTTTCGCATAATTAAGGACCAGTTGTACTGCCTGGTATTTTGCATCAGTGAAACAAAACCAAGGCCATCACCGAAAGGCTCTCGGCTCTGCAGGGATAGTTTCAAACTCCAAGTATGGGATGTTTTCCATGGCCATTAGAGGGCTCTCAAGAGTCACTTGACAGCACCAGTTCTCCGCCGGGTTTCGTGATGCAGAGTCAGCTCCCTGTTGTTTGTTAATATTATGGAAATTGGAGCTCGGGGATAAAATAAAATCCAGATAAAGAGGATCACGCTTATAAACTTAAGTAAGTGCGAAGACAATGAAGAAAAGGCCGTCAGAGTTTTTGTAGTCGTTTGTAGGGGCAAGTTGTTGTACATTCACCTGTGTTAAGATAAGCAGGAAGAGAATTTGGTAACTAGGACAAGTGAAACAAACCTGGCAGAGAGATTATTAACGTCTGCAAAATCTGCAGGACGTACATTGCCTGATAACAGGTAGCTGGCAGAAGTTATACAAATCCCAAAAGTGTCTCGTCAGCATTTACAACTAAAATGCAGTGATTTGGTAAAGATATAAAAAGCACAGTGGAATTCAGTCATGGTCTGCAAGATTAAGTGGCAGGAATGAGCCAGGATAAAGCATGTACAGTTGGAGAAACATACACCTATGATGAACAAAATGAAAGTAGACTCAGGAGAGATCGATGGAAGATCCTAAAGACAAGGGAAAGATCTGCAGCTGGAGCAGAAATACTACCAAAAAGCAATTTTTAAAATACAGAATGAGGAGAAGAAATAGTCAGAAATTGAACATGGGATAGCAGGAGGAATAAAGAAGCTAGCCAATGAACTGGAAATTGAGAAGATAGGTAGGGTGCAGAGTCTGAATGTATTAAGGGCAATATACAGAAAACTTATAAAAAAATGGAAAGGAATGATAAACACAGTGCAAAGACAAAGGTGATGGATGTACATCAACACCAAGAGAAGGCCTATGTGTGTGATGAGGAGAATCATTGCTGTGGTAAATTGATCAGCCTGTTGCAGGTGCAAACCCCAAAAGTAGAAGTATGTGCTCTCCTTCCACACAAGACACAGAACTGCTGCTGAAAGGATCCAAATGGGAAAAATTAGTAATTCACTGGTCATCCTTGACTCTGAGTCAAATGACTCTGAAGGTTTCCCAGAGGAACATATTAAGAAAGACTAAGCCAGGCCAGGAAAGATGCTCAAAGAACTGGAGGTTCCGGTGATCTTCAGCAGACAGTATTCTTATCCCTATAAATGAAGCAAAGGCAGGAGAAGATAAGGAAAATTAACTTACAACTTGCTAGGCAAATACAGTTTTGCTGGTTTATGGTTATTATTTCATATGCCTTATCCTTGATACATTCCTATGGATATGTATATGTAAACATATATTAAAACAAAACAGGACTTTGAGTTCTTTTATCCTTCTGTGTTGCCTTTTTTTTTCATGACGTTCATATGACAAAATAATATAACAGTAAGTCTGTGGTAAGTCTAATTTTTAAACCAAATTGATAGATTCCCATTTATTAATTTCTCTGTGAAAATTAATAAATCTGCAAAGTAGGTGAAAGATTAGGTTTTTCATTATTTGTGATGAATTATTTTTGTCAGGATGGATCAAGCTCTTATACCGCAAATTAAAGATACCAGTTTATGGAAATGACAATCTTTTCAAACCATGAGTTAATTTAGTTTATTACTTTGACTTTTAATTAACTGGTTTGCTCCTCTGAATACCTTTTTCAAAGAAAGATGAGTTTCCCATGGTCTTTGGAAGTACTGAAATTACAAGCAATAATACTGATCGGTGTGAAATGAGTAGGATGCACGTAATTATAAAGTGTATAGGCAATGAAGTGTCTTCACAAACAAAATTATTATAGCATTTATTATGTAAGGATACTTACCTATTACAAGTATGTACCTACATGAAAGTATGTAGACCAGACCTCATGAATTCTGTACAGCTCATGCCTGCATGTGTTTGGAAACCTCACCAAATGGTGAAGGACCCTCCGGTTTACAAGGGCACAAACGACTCTGTAAACAACTAAAGTAAGAATCAAATGCAGTATGTTTGATATGTTTCCCTGCTTCATTTGGTGAGGGAATTCATACTGATCCCATAGCTCTTTGCCTTTGATGGGGATAGTTCACCCTCACTTCTTACTCTCTGCTTGCATGGTCTTGTCTTCCTTATGCCATGAATGAACTGATTTTTATATTTTTTTAGCTCGATGAGGTTTCTGTTAGAAAATTCTGTCACTCAGAATATTTGTAAGCAGGGGGAAAGGAGAGCCCGAACTGGTGGTTCTGGAAGGAAGCGGGATCTTGGTGAAGACAAAAAGGCAAAGAGTGGGAAAGCAGGACTGAGAGTCACCGTTTTGGTAACAAATGGCTTATCTGCTAGGCAGAGTCACAATCCTTACATCTTAAAACACTTTGAAAAAGTGACAGTTGCTGTGAGATCAGTGAACTTGCACAAACTGGTTTAAGAGCTTGATCCAACAAGCCTTGCATTTCTGAGGATTATCTCCAGTGAGTTTGATTCAATGCCTGTGTAAAATTGAGTCATGAGTCTATGTACATGAAGTTCTTTAAGGCAATCAGGTTCCTGTGTATAACCCATTTAATGTCTGAGGCATGAATACACTTTTATGAGAGGAAGCAAATGCCAATTTTCTGTAGAGGCAGAAGGAGGAAGTATTGGCCTTACATATTTTAATTTTGTGGGTTTTCTTAAGGAAGCTCTTCAAAATTTCTTGACATTAAAATAAAGTGCTAGAGGAGCATTTCTACCTACCTCCTAAATGAAAGACGGTAATAGTTACTGATGTGATCCAGGAAGTGGTACTTGCAAGTTCATCAAAGTGCTGCTGGATTTCAACAAACAACAGACCGAAAGTCTTGAGGACAGCAACAGTGAGGCCCATCACTGTGAAGGCTGATGCTACCACAACCCATCCATAGCCACCATCTGGTGGATTGCTGGTTTTGGCCTGCATCTTTACTAATTCTCAGATCTTCTCTCAGGATATTTTGCTGGGGTGAGGGTGGTGAGTGAGGATTTTTAAATCTGCAAATCAGTAGAAGAACCAGTGTAAAAGAAATCAATTACAAGATTCCAGGAATGGCTTGCACAAGTCATTACCAAGTGAAAATGCAATATGCACTTGTGTGATTTGACTGAAAATATTATGTGGGAAACATGCCCCAGGAGACAGAAGGCAGATAGATAAGAAAAAAAATTAAAAAAGATGAAGGAAAAATATTCAGGTAGGGAGAGAAGAAAGAAAGAAGCATATAGACGTGGAAATAGGAGAGATGACAATGGGATAAGAGATTATGCAGACACTAAGATTTTCAAAACTAGTAACTTCAGGAACCTTATACCACTCACTTTTCAAACCAATGTATTATTGTAAACAACTAGAAAATTAATTGCCTGATAGGATACCACACTTTGTAACATTTTCTGGACACTGCAATAAACTTTATGAACTTTAAGCCATCAAGGCAGTTGTTTGTACCCATTAGCATCTTGTCATAATTGTGTCCATTGGTAAAGAATAATTACATTCACTAAGTTGCTCCTATGCATGATATCACTAGTGCGAGAGAACAAGAGGTAGAAAAATAATATTCCTAACCTGAAAAGGGTGGGAAATCTGTCAGTTTCAGTCTTCTGAATATCCACATAAATGGAAATAAATGAAAGCTACTTCACTTATCTGGAAGTTTAAACCTAGTGGGCTCCCCATTCCTGAAATAGCAGCCTTTCAAAGAAAGATTTCGCTTTCCGTTTGGCAAATACCAAAATGATATTTAAAACCAGAAGAATTCAAGTTGAAGGTACTGACTAGGGGTTCCTCACAACCTTGATACTCTAATCATTGCACAAGTTTCAGATATACTGCAAACCTGTTTTTTCTGTTTGTGCTTGGTCTCTAAAATCCCAGGTGGCAATTCTGAATAAAGAGTGGGAATATATAAATGTAATACCAACTCTTGTTCCTGTAAGCCGTGCTCTATTCAGAACCAGGACAATAATTTCTTAGTAATTCCAGTGTGAATAGGATGTGTGTAATATAAAAAAAATTGTATTCTGCATGAAACTGAATGTTACCCTTGTCTCTGAGGTGTGTATTAGAGAACTAGTATTAGACAGGTACTGGATGTCTGAACACTAGATGTACGCTATGGAATTTTGGACCTCCCTGCCATGTAACACTATGGATACTAAAAGTTTACATGGAAATTTTAGATAAATCTGTGATGTAAAAAACTACTGAGGATTACCAAATGGTTAAAATTGGTCCCTGGCTCAGGAAGTCTTCAAGCTGCAAGTAAGTCAGACACTGGGAAGTATCACTTTATGATTAGCCTAGTCTTAATCTTAAACATCCCCCTTTGGCCTGACCCAACATAGCCATTTTTATGAAGTAATTTGCAAGGAACGCTGCTTACAAATTTAGGGTCCTCAACATTTGAGCATTCACTTTCTTGGTTCCAACATTACAAAGCATTTTTACTGAAATGGGGCACATGCTTCCTTGTGAAGGCATCTAAATAGGCAAGCATATATTACTAAATGCAAAACCGAGAGTGTATTTCCCCTTAGAAGTTCTGTGACAAACTCAGAGTAATCATGCAGTACAGAGAGGATGTAGGATCTGGCTGAAGGAAGGAAACAATCCTACTCTTTTCTTGTTTCTTCATGGGCCTTAAATTCTGAACACACATGTTGTACAAAATGCAAAAGATAAAAAAAGACAGGAAGCAGTTTTGTTGTAAGAGGGAGAATGTGACCTAAAGATAGCTAAAGATGTACTATACTTAAAATTCCCTTTCCTGTAGGCAGGTGGGAAAAAGGGAGAATTAAGGGAATCCACAACATTAGAGATCATTCAGTACAAAGCAGCAGACACTAATCCCATGATTTGCTCCACTGAGGTACATGATCTCAGGAGGACTTAAAACACTACAGCACTGTGTGGGAAAGAAGCCATCAGAGCCTTGTAGGCATCAGAAGAAAGATAATTCTGCTGCTGTGTCTGGCTCAAACTCCAGACTAACATGTGGCACTGGACATATTTGCACAAGAGACACAGCCAGACAGGTTTATCAGTTGCACAAGGTCTCAGACAACTTTCTGAAAATCTTGAAATTCAGCCGCAAGAGACACACTGCCTTGTGGTTGATGTTCATATGGAGAAATCTGGTTTTTGTTCCTCCGGTTTCTGGGTGACTTTGAGAAAGTTGTTTGATCTCATTTGCCTCTGTTTTCTCAGTTGTCAAATGCAGCTAATACTTTCAAAATTCATTAATTTTGTGAGGCTGAAAACATTAATACTTGTATTAGTGCTCAGATACTATGAGAAAATACAGAAGCTAGATCAGGCAGTATCCATATCATCTGATATTGCTGGGCTTAAGTGGCATGGTCATAATTTGCTTTGAAGCAATGAAGAACGTAAAAAAGGATGCAACATTCAGGCTTAAAAAGCCTCCCTAGGCAGAGTGATACTGATACTACTACACTCTGCATGGACACGCCTGGGCAAAGGATTATGATTTCTGCCACAAAACAGATGATAGAAAAAATCCTGTTACTTACAAGGCAGCACCCAGACTAAACAGGCATGATAAAATCTGCTGTTTCCTGACACCACCCACCTCCCGTCATTAGACGAAATCTTCCCTAGTGGGAGTATAAATCAGGCCCTACCACTCACAAGACTTAAATGAACAGTCTTTCCTGACCACAAATAACATCTTTCATGTCACAGCTCAGAATTCAGCCTCTAGTCTCTTTTAATGATCACAGTATTACATGCAACTCCAAAATTAAATTACTATCTTAGTTGTGTGATTAATTAATGAGGTTATCTCCCTGGAGCCCTACAGATTTGAAAGCAGTGAAGCTACATTCTGTAGAGAAGAAAGCATAGATTTTGCAATGGGTGGATATGTTTCTCACACCATGCTCTGCCTTCTTCTGTCATTCACTTGCAAGTGAAAGTTTACTACAAACATGTAATTAGGCAAAAAAAAAAAACCACCACAAAAAAACCTAACCTGAAAAAACACCCAGGATCTCTTTTCGCTCTTGGCTAAGAATAGTAGCAAATGGTAAGGTTTTAGTATCTTTACCCTCTTGTCCCTGAAACCAACCTTTAAAAGAACGAAGGAAAAACCTGTAGGGATACTGGCCTTCCTTTTGTGCTTGACCACACACAAGATCCCTCGAAGAATGTAAAGCCATGCCTAGAACCATTAGCATTCTGCCTAGCATCCCACTGCCTCCTACCTCTAAGCTTTCCCATGGCAGTTGGAATGAAGGTCCTTTGAAAGAGAGGTTTCAGCCAGAAAAGCCATAATGCTGTTATCTTTGCTTGGTGTGTGCATTAACAAGAGCAGACAGCTCTGCCAGCAGTATCACTCCCCTTACGGCAAAATTTGCCAGCAAGGACATGCAGGCAAAGTGTACCCTTTATCCTTGCACTTTCTACACAAGCTGCAAAGGTACTTTCTGTGGCACTGGGGGTGTTCCTCTATCCATGCTTTCAAGTTCCCCAAGCTATTTCTGCTTTTATCCATTTCAACATTGCAAGTTTTACCAGACAATAATAAAAGTAAATTCTATGAAGCTTATCTGACAGCTTGTATTTTAGGGTGCTGTATAAACTTGTGAAGACTGGTACTTGTGTTACTTAGTTCTCTTATGTTCCATGATCCAGTTTGCTTTTTTACAGAAAAGCAAATGAGTTTTATACATTTGCTGCACACTGAAGAACAACTTGGTGGTGGAATCAATAGAAGACTCATTACCATGAATCCGTGTCTTCTTGTTTTCATGCAACTCATACATAAGTCTTCACAAATAACTCTCTCTTATAGGCTGAGTGGACTCCCTGTGAGCTGGTGATATTTAGCACTTTGAAGAAACAGTTTCCCCAAGAAGACAAACTCAAGCATTACGTTTTTTCATGTTAGGGGAAGAAAGGTGACTTGTTAGTGGGGGGGTGGTTTGGGTTTCCACTACAAGCATGGTACTTTACCTTGCAATTGGATTTATCGAGTAAAAAAAAAAGAAAAATAAAAAAAAAGAAAAATACACTTGATATGCGCAAAGGCAAAAGGCTACCAAAGGCTGATAATGGAACAGGATCACCAACTAGACTACCTTGAAGTAGGAACCATGCAGCAAAATCAACTACATAAAACTAAACACAAAGCAGACCTTTAACAAATTTACAACAGATTAATTTAATTTTGGTTTAATTGTTGCATTAGAAGAAAGATGGAAAGAAACATGGAAATAAATTACAATTTATGCTGAAACTTCCTTTGCACATGTGCCTTGGTACATACCCATGGAACAGGTTTATTCCACCCAGATATCTTCTGGTCTTCATCTAACACTCAGACTAACTCTGCTGATGCTCTCATGCTTCAGATACAAGAATCGTGCTAGTTAATGGTCTTCAGACACAAACTCAAGGAAGCTCCTAATAAAATTCTCCGTTCAAACTTCATCAACATCATTTAGTAAGAGCCAGTCTAATGAATATGATCTATAACACAATTTACTGACAAAGCATGTAAGGATGGAAATGAGGGGCTGAATGCTCAGAGCAACCAGTTTGAAGTAACAAAAATAAAGTATTGCATAAATAAATTACCTTATTCAGGTAACCCAGGCTTGTATGAGATATGAAGCTCTTCTTTCACCTTCCAGTTATATTTAATTGTGCAGCGAACCACCAGGTCATCTTACTCATTTTACCTTGTATACACAGTCTATCTGAACAAACCAATCTGTCTCAGTTAGGATGCGTAAGCTGTCAGATTTTATAAGATTCCTCTCCTTCCCTCCCCAAAAATCATTTGACTCCACCTACATTCAGAAAAAGAAAGTTTGGTCCTGACTAGACATTAGAGAAAACAAAATTAGGGATGGGTGGGAGGAACAACAGAAGGAAGGAAAATTTTATAATATACCTGCACTGTACTTGTACCAGATTTGGACTGCTGTTCACAGTTTTTATTGAACTCAACTGCTGGGTCAACCAGAAAGTTCAGATGTGTCAGCCAACCTTAAACTCCAGTGTTCCGGGGCAGTTACTGCCAATGTTTGTTCAAATATTAAATTCATTTGTGGCTTCTCTATGATAGTGCTGTTGGGCAGACGTTGCCACAGCTGAGCCATCACATACCCTTGCAGCAACTACAGAAATAATAGGAAGCTTGAATATGCATTCCAGGTCCCAAGCCTGCAACATGGATGGTCAGAACCTTTCACCAGACCAGAGAAGTTCCTTTGTTGTGTGATCATTTTTTTAAGGGCCTCCAATCCCTTACATACCACTGGATCTTGTAAACTGGTAGTTAATTGTAACTGATTTTATGTTTCCTAACACTTTGCCTTGCACTAACATTGTGATGGCTATAGCTTGCTATTGTAACAGTCGGGGGGAAGGGTGGGTGGTTGCAGTAGTTTGTCACTTTCTTGTAATCTTTTTATTTTAATGCTTGTGATCTTACATGATGACTTGATCTGTAATCAATGCAGTTTGTGTGTGCTAAGGGGAAGTAGGAATGTATGGACTTGTAGTTGACTTGCATAACTAAGAAACAGATGTATTTCATATTTTTTGGCATTCCTGCAGGGGGAAGTCAGCAGGTTTGTGTGGTGACATTCTAATTTTCTTTCACTGGGAGGATTCTCTAGGACTGCTTTGTAGGGCTGGAGAAATAAAAGCATGGCAAAGAAAAATTATGGGGTAGTTTTTGAAGTGTATTTAAGTGTCCACTGCTGATAGAAAAGTTGCTGCCATCCTTTCCTCACCTTCCTGATACCATGTGGGCTTTTATGCACCGAACAAGATGGGTAAACTGACCTAGCTGGGCAAACATTGTGCTGAGGGAGTTCCTCAGTTCAGAGAAATTCATTGTGTGCCTTCACAATGCAGAAGGCAAAAAACCAAAAATGTCCAAGAACAAAAGTTAGCAGATGGGGCTGCTTAATCCAGATGAGAAATACACACAATTGTAGCACAATTACTATATTCACACACCCTGTAGAACTGTGAGCCTAGAAACTCTGTCTTCCAGACAAGTAAAGGTAGGTGACTAAGATGGTGTCAATGAGGAATGGTAACTGAATTGTGGACATAGTTTAAGACAAAGGTTCAGAGTAACTCTTCAGCAGTGACACTGCTCATGTCTCCTTTCCTCCTTCCTCCTCATGCTGGAGGGAGTTCCGTGCTATATGCTGCACAGCTTCTGAGAAACCTGGGAGGCTGTGAATGGAAAGATGTCTCTATGCCAGATTTTCTTATACCCTGATGCACATAAACTGGATTGGTATGTCTGCTTCTTTTACAGGCTTGCTTTCCCTCCTTGCCCTGGAAGCCTTTGTTACCTTCTGCAGCCCCACTGTTAAAAATTAAACTATGTAACAATTGTATGTGCACAGATGGAAGACACTAAGCTTTACTGTGCAAGACAGAGATGCATATGACAGCAACAGTGACAAATAAGACTACATTTCATACACAGAGTAGTAAACCGGATGGAGACAAACAGCAATCTAAATGGATTTTGTTGATCACAGCAGAGATGAAGCCTCTCCTGACAACCTGCACCCGTGTTGTACCACTCTGTCATGGTTTAAGCCCAGCTGTAAATCAGAACCATGCAGTCTCTGTCTCACTCCCCCCCTTCCCCACCCACCACCCCCCCACCCCACCGGCTCTCGGAGGGATGGGGAGGAGAATGGAAAGAATGCAACTCCCACAGGTTGAGATAAGAACAGCCCAGTAACTAAGGTATAACACAAACCACCGCTGCTACCACCAGTGATAATAATGATAAGGGAAATAACAAGGGAGGAGAATACAACACCACCCACCGATACCCAGCCCGACTGAGCAGTGAGCTAGCCCTTCTGGGTAACTCTCAGTTACATCCTGGGCATGATGTGCTGTGGTATGGAATACCTCTTTGGTCAGTTTGGGTCAGGTGTCCTGTCTCTGCTTCCTCCTGGCTTCCCCTCCTCCCTGGCAGAGCATGAGACTCACAAAATCCTTGGTCAGACTAAACATTACTTATCAGCAACTAAAAACATCAGTGTTAGTGCTGTTCCCAGGCTGAAAGTCAAAACCACAGCACTGCACCAGCTACTAAGAAGGAGAAAAATGACTGCTACTGCTGAACCCAGGACACACTCTCATTGTGGCTTCTTCCCCTAATATCTTATTTGAATTTTCCTTGCTGCGGCGTATGACTTTGTCCTTCTGTCATTTTCCTGTGACTCTCAATCGAAAGCAAAAGACAATTCTTCATAAGCCTTCTGCAGGCCTACAGAGGGTTCTGAAGACTGTATTCCCAGTTGCACTGAACTTCTGAAAATACTGCAGCGTAGAAAATGAGGTATAATGGTGAATGAGGGAAGAATAGTTGCTTATAACTGCCAATCCTAGGAGCTACTAAGTAAAGATATGCCATGTAATCAAAATTACAAGATTTCCATTAATAGTTCAGACCCATTTTTTTTTGTATTCATTTTAAATGCATGAGATGTGTTAGCATTTGGGAATCAGAAGTTACATCAGCAGTCCGTTGAGAAGAAGCCATTAAATGTTAACAATCTCAATGGCTTTTCTTGTGTCTGGTGAAATATATGGGACAAGAGCAGTATTCATTCTCATGAAGATCCCTGGAAAGACTTTGCTATTTTGAGTTTGTTACTCCTGAAGAATTTTTCATTCCACAAGTACTGTGTGGAACAACCAGTCAGACCGTCAGATTAGGTTTTATTATTCTGAAATTATTGGAGATTATGTGCAAAGGAATAATGTTATGGCCTGTCATGTCTGTGGCTTAAAAACAGAATGGTCTTATTGATAGTACACTGAATGTTCACTTCTTACAGTCCTTCCTAATACATATATTTAATCTTTAGTCATATTGTTTAGTTTGGGTTATCCAGAACTACTGTAACGAGCTACCACTATAGCAGCTTTTGATTAGCTGATGAAGCTAAAATATTATTTTCACAATTTTCTGTCAAAGTATGTAATCTTTATGCTACACCTGCAGTTTTGTACAATACTTCTCCCTAATCATCTACCATTTTTCTCCACATTTTACATTTCAAAATTAATTCTAAGCCTCCCTCATTTTTCCTTAATAAGAAAACAAAAACCCAACAAACTGTAGACTACACTTTTGTGAATGTTACTTACATTATTTCCTGTTTTGTATTTAAGCATTTTAGAATACTCTTTAAGAGAGCTTTCCATTCATACATTGGAGAAAACAGTTTATTCCAGGTGGCAAGAAGAGTCACTTCTGTTCAGATTTAGTTTGTCAGCTCAGCTTTCACTAAGTGCACAGGCTAGCTTCAGCTGTAAGTGCTTGAGTAAGCACAAAATATGTTCATAAGTACACTGCTACATGAATTACTTGGTGTGAACGAAAATGAAAATCTGCCTGGAACATCTGTACTTCAGAGAATAACAGTGATTCATGATGAAGAAGAGATTATGCTTAAATTCCATCCAACCAGGTCATAAAGAATTATTTAACCATCCAGGAGTTAGCTGTCTCTTGGCTTGCAGATCAAAATTGGCTATGTTTTAAACAGAGGCTGACTATACATGCTTTTTGAAATGTCTTTTTCTCAATAATCTCAAAACTGAAATTAGTGACTGTGTTCTCTGCTGCTGTAAATGGTTTCAAGTTATTTCAGCCTTTTCATCACCAGATAATTTTTCAGCGATTTCTCAGTGCTTCTCAGGGCCTCTTTTGAGGAAGATACAATATAGCTACCTACTGGCTGTTTATTATTATTGTAGCATATATTAGTAGTCAAATGTTACTGTCCTTGAACAGGCAGGGGTCACCAGTATCGAGGCCATATTGCTGAAATCGCAGCTGCGCTGGGCAGGGCACGTCTCCAGGATAGAGGATCACCGCCTTCCTAAGATTGTGTTTTACGGTGAACTTGCCACCCGCTGCCGCAAGAGAAGTGCCCCAAAGAGGAGGTATAAGGACTCCCTGAAACAATACCTTAGCCTTGGCCATATTGACTACCATCAGTGGTCCACCTTGTCCTCTAAACGGGAGACTTGGAGACACACCATACGTAACACTGTTGTCTCCTTTGAGAACACACACAGAATTAGTCTAGAGGAGAAAAGACAACGTAGAAAGAATCATGCCTCATCTATACCACCTAAGGAGACCTTTCGCTGTGCTTTTTGCAACTGGATTTGCCTATCCCACAGTGGCCTTTTTAGTCATCAGTGAGCTTGTAGTAAGCGTGGGTAAAGCCCTTTCCAAACCTTCCCAAATCTTCGTTTCCAAAGTCAAGACATCATCAGCACATATAAGATGTGGGAAACAAGTTTCTGGAATTTAGTTCATAATTAAATAACTGAACAAATGTAAAAGGCCAGACTGCCATAAAAAACAAAAACACAGAGAGCCTGGCAAAGTCCTGTAGCAGTCAGTTGTGCTCAGGCAAAAAGCTAGACAGCTTTCAAAACCGTGCCTCCTATACTCAACAGTCCCTGGTGATCACGCTTGTCCCTCCACCTGGAACTACCAGCTCTTATCACATACACACTCCAAAGCTTTTTGAGAGCATTATACAAACAGATAGTAAGGCAAGATAAAATATTGCCAGATTACATTTCTCAACTAAGAGAATATTTATTAACATGACTAAATCAAAATTACTGTATCTTTGGTTTGTGGTGTTAAATGATTGCTGATGTAATATGGGTAGCCTGAATATTCATCGCTGACATGTACAGTGGGATTGAGTGCACCCTCAGCAAGTTTGCCGATGACACCAAGCTGTGTGGTTCGGTTGATACACTGGAGGGAAGGAATGCCATCCAGAGGGACGTCAACACGCTTCTGAGGTGGGCTGATGCCAACCTCATGAAGTTTAACCATGCCAAGGCAAGGTTCTATACCTGGGTCGGAGCAATCCCAGGCACAGCTACAGGTTGGGCAAAGAAGAGATTCAGAGCAGCTCTGCGGAGAAGGACTTGGGGGTGTTGGTTGTTGAGAAAATGAACATGGGCCGGCAGTGTGTGCTTGCAGCCTAGAAAGCCAACTGTATCCTGGGCTGCATCAAAAGGAGCGTGAGCAGCAGGTCAAAGAAGGTGATCCTGCCCCTCTACTCTGCTCTTG
Source organism: Pezoporus wallicus (assembly GCF_028554395.1). Classification (NCBI taxonomy): domain Eukaryota; kingdom Metazoa; phylum Chordata; class Aves; order Psittaciformes; family Psittacidae; genus Pezoporus; species Pezoporus wallicus. Next base: position 161,520 of record NW_026636668.1, read on the forward strand.
TGAGACCTCACTTGGAGTATTGTGTGCAGTTCTGGTGTCCTCAACATAAAAAGGACATGGAACTGTTGGAACAAGTCCAGAGAAGGGGCACGAGGATGATCAGGGGACTGGAGCACCTCCTGTATGAAGACAGGCTGAGAAAGTTGGGGCTGTTCAGCCTGGAGAAGAGAAGGTTGTATGGAGACCACATAGCAGCCTTCCAGTATCTGAAGGGGGCCTATAGGGATGCTGGAGAGGGACTCTTCATTAGAGACTGCAGTGATAGGACAAGGGGTAACGGGTTAAAACTTAAACAGGGGAAGTTTAGATTGGATATAAGAAGGAAGTTCTTTCCTGTTAGAGTGGTGAGGCACTGGAATGGGTTGCCCAGGGAGGTTGTGAATGCTCCATCCCTGGCAGTGTTCAAGACCAGGTTGGACGAGGCCTTGAGTAATATGATTTAGCGTGAGGTGTCCCTGCCCACGGCAGGGGGGTTGGAACTAGATGATCTTAAGGTGCTTTCCAACCCTAATTATTCTATGATTCTATGAAAGGACTGGGAGACTGTTATAGAAGACATAAACAGGCTGACATTACTGCCAAAACAGCTGACACATGATGTTAAAACAAACCAGGTATGAAATGTAGGTAAGTGTGGAGAGACTTGAGGTCTTCAAGGAGAAAAACTAGATTGATCTTGATGTGATTAAAGAAGAACCAGGGAGGTGACTCAGTTGCATAACTTCGTTAGGCTGATGGAGGAGGTAATTGCTGTTCTTGCATTTTATGAAGATAGGATAGCTGGAGTGACAGCTGGTAGGCATCAGAAGGGCTAGAGAAGAGGTAGAAATCAAGTGACTGATTACAGTTTGGCCCAAGTTGTCAGTCTGTGCAAGGTGAGATACTTAATATATAAAGGAAGAATAAATAGCTTACATTTGTACTGGATTCCAGTTATCCTATTATCAGCTTAACAAATTAGTATAAGGTGGACTGAACCTTTCCAGGCTGGGCACAAAGGAATTAAAAACCCTCTGTCCTGAAATCACAGCAGACATCACTCCCCTCTCCTCTCTACAGAGCAACATCATGCCCTGGCCTCCCTTTAAAATCAAAGGGAATGCTGAGCCTGCATGGAAAAGAAAGTAAAGCATCCACAGGAAAGAGATGGATGCTCTTGAAGCTCCTGAAGACTGACTTGGCTGTGACAGCTGTGTACCTCTATCTGAAGAAAAGTTGTTTTGTTTTTTGACAATCGTTGATTAATTTTCTCCATGTAATTATTGGTTGTGATTACAGCTCCCATTACAAAATAACAGGGTGAGAAAGAGAAGGAGCACAGAAAATGAGTACTGCTACACAAGGAAGAGGGAAAAGCACTGCTTAAGCTTATCAGAACAAAAGGTGAATTACAGTGCTGATGCATGCAACCGTCTGTGCTTTATCAATCTAGAATCTGTGGGTGTTCTTCCACTTCTAGTTCTGAAATGAGTGATCAGAATTTAATCATTCTCCTTTAATTATCGGACAGTGGTGGAAATGCCCAGTTCTTGGAGTGCTGATGTATTTTCTGTCCTTGTATCTTGAGGTCTAGACAGATATATTTGGCTAAATGAGCCCTAAATGTCCTCTGGTTGATGTCTGGGAAAGATTTTTCCAAGGATTCTGCTGAGAGTAGAGACATCAAGGGAGATAAGCTCATTAGGTTGTCTGTGGCATTTTCTTAAACTGGACTACCACACACAATGCCATCCATGGCTAAGTGCTGTATTGTGGAGTTACATGATGATGTGAGACAGCAATGACCAAGAAGAAGAAATGCAAACTTCCTTGACAGCATGAAGAGTGCCTGTGTAGGAGCATTCTCAAAGTGAAGAGCTGCTTATACCTGAAATAAACACAGGCTATGCAAAACTGTTGTGTTTTTTTACAAGGGTAGATTCTTGCACTGAGTTCTTACAGTGTTCTTTCTGGTTTCAGTTTTAAGACTATGACAGCTACAGGTAACCAAAAAGAACACTTGTTGGTTCAGGGCAATACTGAAAGCTTAACAAGTCTGCAAGGCAAACATTTTCAAGCTTACAGTATATAGAATCAAAGGCAGGCCATAGTTAAAGGAATGGGGACTGGATTGTGAGTAGTAATGACAAAAACCAACCTTGAAGATGGGGTAAAAAATTGATTCAGTATGAGCTTCCAGTTACAACACTATAGCTATAGGAGTGAGGTAACTGGTAAGTTTATGATCCAACACTGACTTCAGTGCAGGGAAGCTAGATTTTTCCATACCCACAGGTGTCACTAGGAAAGGTTGACACAATAGGCCCTGGAAACTCAGGATGTAAAATCTGATTTCTCCTCCTCACAGGCTTTCCTGCTCCCTGCTGAGTTTTAGTTTCCCTGAAAGTTGGTCTGGAAGATCCTGCCTCTGAGAGAAGCTATGGGACACTGAGTGGATGGCTGGAACACACTGTAGTGACAGAAAAAGATTTACAAGACAGCTGGACAAAACTGACAGTTCACAACTGTGGCAGCAGGTTTATGTTAAAGCAAACAAACTGCTCTGCCTCCCTGCAGGGTAGTGATTATTTTACCTTTGTGTTTGGCACTGGTGTGGGCGCTGGAATACCACTTCTCCTTTTCATTCAGCAATGCAGGGAGTTACTAAAAAAATGGAAATCACCAGAGAACAGTTAGTAGGAGGATGAAAGGACTGGACAAGTAACAGTTTCTGAAGCTCAAGATTGAAAATGAATGTAAGAAAAGTCTTCATCGTGATGTATTAGTAACTTCAGTGGACCAAAAATCTTGTAACAAAGGGATTTTCAATTTATCAGTCAATGGTATAAGAGGATCCAATGGATGGAAAACTGAAGCTAAGAAATGAGTACCACACATAAGTCACATTGAATGAGAAAGATGACCATGGGAACAGTTTACCGATCATTTGATGGATGCTTCATCATTGTTTATTTTTAATCAAAACTAAATACTTTTCTGAAGACAGTGTTCTAATCCTCTTACCCTGAATTGCTGATAGTGACCTTAACCTATAAAACATTCCCATCTGTATTTATTTGTTAAGCAAGAATGTTATCCTGCTACCATTTAACTTGATTTTGCTACAAAGTCAGAAAACAAAGCAGGCTCGTAGTCCCTGTAGATGGGTAATTGTTTTTTCACTTTTTCTGCATAAAAACTAGTTTACAAGTATAAGTCACGCTCAGTGAAGTAGGGATTTCCCTCCATGGTTAGATGACAGTGGATTAGACTAGCAGTGTGGATTGCAAGATACTAGGTTCAGAATCAGCCTTCTTCGCATAAAGTCAAACCATTCTATGCTGAATCATTTGTTTGGAAATTAGATCCAATTACTTTAAATCAGTCATTCCAGACTAAGAGAGCAATAAAGGGCACTGTATTTGTTGATGTATTTAACTCTGATGTTCCAGTCATGTCAAAACGTGTATATATTATACTTCCAGCAAAATCCACATCACGCAGCACCCTCCCAAATGTAGTGCACAGAACGGATGATAAAAGTGCTGTCAGTATTCCTAACATCAGAAGTCTTTCTGATCTAGAGCAGAAAATTACTTTTGAATTTTGAATTGACAGAATATTGAAAATGGTTTTGACCGGTAGAGTGTGACTGTCACAAACAATCAGTAGTCAGTTTTTTTCCTTAACTGAGGGGGTTTTAATGTTCAGATGTTGCTCAAAGAATGAAAGGGAGAAGACCATTGAGGATTAAACTCTTTTGCAGTTCTAATAAGTTTAGTAGTATAATCCGGAGTTGTAAATTATAAACTTTAAGCAGTCATCTTGTCTGCACTGGGAGTGCAGTATAACAAAGGAGAAAACTCACTAAGCCAGAATATGGAAATTTACTAAAACACCTGAGCTGTGCAGACAGCATAGTCATCACATTTTCACACACCACTCCTTCAGGCTTCTTCATGCCAAGGAGTATTGCACTCCTGTTAGGAAGCTTTCATTTGGCAACAGAGAGGTAAGAAGAAGCAACGTCCCGTGTTTATCTGTAAAACTGGGTATATTGAAACAGTTCCTCTGGATCGTGTCACCACATATTTTGTTTCCAGGTTATGCTACAGAGCACAAGAAACAAGTATCTTTTAGGATATATTCAGGAGTAGCCAGGTACATTGCAAAGCAGCGCGGTAAAGATAGGAAAAATGACCATCAAATAGCTCGGTCCCATCACTCAAAGGCACCACAGGAGCGGGAAGAAGCACGTTCCAGCAGGGAGCAGCAAGTAGAGTGCCGCAGGAGCGATGGTCTGTGTCACAGCTCAGGACCCCACCCTCACGGGTTCTCTCCGTGTCAAGACTTCACTGCAGGCTGCTTTCACCGGCATGTCCAGGCAGGCGTTCCTGCACTTCACCCTGGGCTACCTCGGCTCCAGCCAGGGCAGTGCTACAGCTACCAAATGCCGAAATGCAGTGTGTGTAAAGAACAGCAACGCTCGCACACCGCTGGCGCCTTGACTTCATGTCAGCGCGGCTCCACCACCCTTCACCTATGGTGTGGTGGTTGTGGTGCTCCCTACTGCTCCCCCACTGACACCATAGTTACTTGTGCACGCTTTCCCTTGTGCTTTAGTGTTAATAAAGAAAGCTTTAACAAAATGCCGTGAAACACGAAGGCCCCTACATCTTTGCGCGCTGCCCGCAAACTGGGGCTACCCTGGGCCAGGAGCAGGGTCAGGCCGCGGCTCGCCCCGGTGCTGTCCGCAAGAGGTCTCCACCGCTACTGGGCGGGCACCGTCCACCGACAACCGCCGCCGAGGGCCCGAAAGTCGAAAAGCGACCACCACCGACACCCCGGGCCCCGTGCACATTGCCCAATACACCCAAACCGCCGGCGGGAGGAGACGGGGACAGCGCCCCGCCCCCGTCCCGCCGTGCCCAGCCGAGGAGGAGCCCGGGCTGGTTTTGACCCTCGTCGGTGTCCGTACCTCCTGTCAGCCCGGCGGAGCTCGCGCCGGCAGCCTTGACTGAGCGTGTGGCGCATGGAGCGCGGCGCGGCTGCCAACGTGTGGCGGCTCCGCGCGACCGGCGGCCACCGCGACCGCCGCCACTCGCCACCGCGGGAGGACGGCGACCGCGACATGGTCGGGAAGAAGCGTGGAGGGCCAAGGCGGCTGGCGCTGTCCGAGGCGCGGGGGGCGTCGCTGGTGCTGCTGTACCTGCTGGCGCTGCGGGCGCTGGTGCACGTCTCGCACCGGCGGCTGCTGAGCCAGCCGCCCGCCACCGGGCCCCGCGACTTCAGCGCCCCCCGCGCCAGGTATTGCGGAGGGGGGGGGGGGGGCGGTGCAGGTGCTCCGGGCGGGCGGCGGAGAGCCGGGCGGCTTCCCTGTGCCACGCCGTCCGCGGGGCAGAGTCCGCCCAGGTTACCCCGAGGGCGGCCGGCGGTGGCTTCGACTGCCGTTTGCTGTGCGCCGGCGGGAGGCTCAGCGGAAGCGGGCGCTGGCTCCGGGCGGCCGTACTGATCGGTCTGCAGCGACCCTACCGTGGTGTGGGGGCAGCGGGTGTGCGCTGTGGGGGTCCTGCGCGCCGGCCGAGCCAGTGCGGGCCTTTGCCGTCACTTGCCGGTCGTGTCCCTTGCGGAATGCTTGTGTCTTTCCCTGCTCTGACAAGAGGCTGGGCGCTTGTGTAAAGTAAGTAAAAATACTGCAAGTGTGCCAGCTGTCATATTGGCTGTCTCTTAAGGGTGCTATTTTAGGCCCGTCAAGCAATGCATCCTACATAGTTTAATTCTGGTACTGTTATAAAGTACTTGGTGTCTGGGAAAGCTTCTTTGCAGTTTTTTAGCTGGTGTAAATCTTGTTAAGAGTGTGCTTATTCAGACACCCAGGGAAGAGCAGGTATGCATATGCAGAGCCTTGCTAAAGATAAAATCTTTAGCTTCTCCATTCACCCTTTTATTTCTTTTGAGGTTGATATGTACAAACCAGAAAACCAGTTTTTTGGTTTAATATCATGATAGGCAGGATGAGGAGCCCTCACTAAAGATCAGTACTATATGGCCATTGCCATAATGATCTTCAGCATCCTGACTGCCATTGCTAGTTGTTGTCTTTAGTCTCTTCCATATACAGTGAGTTTTGAAATAGAACTGTGTCCAAAAATGGTACAGTTAAGTCACATACTAAATGAATATGTTGATGCTGAATGTGTAATTTGTCTCTTCCAGGGGATATCTTGACAACATAACAGCAATTGGGCCCAGACCAGTTGGAAGTCCAGAAAATGAAGTTCTTGCAGTTAACTACCTCTTAGAACAAATTAGGGCAATAGAAAGAGAAAGCACAGGTGCTCACAAGATATCTGTAAACATACAGAGGCCCACAGGCTCCTTCAGCATTGACTTTTTAGGAGGCTTTACTAGTTACTATGCAAACATAACCAATGTTGTAGTGAAGCTGGAACCCCGAAATGGAGCTGAGCATGCAGTGTTATCCAATTGTCACTTTGATTCCGTACCAAATACCCCAGGTAGGTCCACGTGTTCATTCTGCATTTCTCTATATTAAATGAGCCACAGAGCTTGGCTTGCTGTCTTTCTCTATCAAGTAGCCTTATAAACCATATGCTAGAATACTGCATGTGTCGGTCTGCTTGATATCAGTGAGATTCAGTTTGGTTCTGAGAGAGCTTGGTTCTGTTAACGTGAGGATTTCACTGTCGCTTTATGGGAGGCAGCAAATTACAGACTTGCAGTCTAACTATATTTAGACTTCTAGAAAGTTTGGTTATACCTACCTTTCTTATAATTCCTTGCTTATGCATGTAGTTCATGTGCTGCTTCCACCTGTTGTTCAGGTCTTTCATATTTCCATAGTTGGGTACTGATTTAATCCTGGTTTTTCTTTCATGGGATGCTTTGTGCCACAGACTGTTCCCACCCTCACTAGTCAGACTGTATTTGCCCCTCCCTTTGCAGCTGTCATACTTTATCTCTTTATCTCAGATTTTTAGTGTGATAGCCTTAAGTTAAGCCTTTTTTTAATTTTTTTTTTTTTCATTCAAAGTTTCTATCTCAAAAGACTGTAGTGATCAAAGATTAAGGTTCTGTTGCCTTGGTGGTGTCTACATCTTGCCAGTACTTCCCTATTGCAAACTCTCTTATACTTGTCCCTCTGCATTTTATAAATCTAATCATGTTATGTAATGATTGCAACAAGAGTGTGATACATGGTTTTAAGAGTACCAGGATGGTAGGGAACTGAGCACCACACGAAAATACCTCTTGTAACACTCAGCCACAGGTGTGTGCCTGTTATTGTTTAGTTCAGTCACTAACAGCACTGCTTGTACTGTAAGTTTCTTCATTTACACCTCACATGATGTCATTATTTTGACAGGTAAACCATTTGTTCTTCAGCACATGCAAGTAGTTTTTATTACTGAGAAAACAGTTATTAACTAAAGAAACAAACTCTATGCCTTTTTTTCTGTCAACCAGTAGTATGCAGAACTTCTCTTTCTCCTTGGTCATGTTTAGACTAGGTGAGTTTTCAAAGGAGGCTTAAGAACTGCATTGTTATTACACACACTCTAGGATTTATGAACCACAGAGATCCTAATTACTGTATTTGTAGTCTAAATATGGCTGCCTAGAATTGGAAAGAATATTGCACAAGCATAATACAATGATTATTGAAACTGTCATTAAATTGATGCCCTATGTAAATTGTGCATCTCTTTCTGTGGGTTGTAACACAGGATTATGTCTACATCAATTAGTTTCTTTACAGTTACTCAGACAGTAAAATACTTCACCAACCTTGCACAGAGGTGCCAAAGAATATTAGTGTTTTCTGTAGGATTATACAGAAACCCATGGAGGAGCTAGAAATCAGCCTGTATGCTTGCCCCTAATCACAAATCAGACTCACCTTTCACCACAACAGTGAGGAACTGGTCTTTCATTTTCTTAGTGCACATAACATAAGCCAGAATGTTTTCTGTTCTCCTGTATTTATGTAAGCTATTTGCCTACAGTTTTTTTCACAAAAAAAAGAGTTATTTAACCAGAATCAGCAGGACTCAGTGATCAATGTATTTGAAAATCAGGTAGTAAAACATAATCTGCTGCTGATGCTTATGCATGTAAAATAGTAAAGATTTTGGGTTTGTATATTTATTCTAAAATACCTCCATACAATAAGCTAAGGCTAAGATTTGTGTTTGTATCAGGAACATGACCTTTTTGTGGAAGGGGCAGATATGTCTGAATCTTGCCAAGTTACAGTCTTTGGAAGAGCTCATTTTTTTAATGAGTAAATCAAAGAGTTAGCAGCTAATAAGTCTGCCCTAATAGCATGCTGCAGCCTGCCCACACTGTCATTGACATTTCAATGCATGTTGGCATCGTATGCGCACCTGGGCCTAAAGGAATGAAGTTAAATTTCTCTGTTTGCTCTCAGATTTTGTGGATTAGAGTGGTATAGGGAGATGGTACCTCTTGCAGCAAAACAAGGGAAATAGGGAGAACTTGGATAAAATATGGATGCTTAATTAAGATTAAAAAAATAGCAGGATATGGGAAGTGAGAGTAAGTCTAGAAAACTGTTGCAAAAGAACTGTCGTGGTTTAAACCCTAGCCAGACAACTTGTTCACTCACTCCCAGTGAGTGGTGCTGGGTTGAGAGCAATCGAGGCCTGCCCCCCCCCCCCCTTCCCCCCCAGGGCTCTTCGCTTCCCCGCTCCCAGAGGAACGGGGAGGAGGATCGAAAGGGTGCAACTCCTACGGGTTAAGACAAGAACAGTCCAGCAACCAATGTACCACACAAATCACCACTGCTACCACCAACTACAACAATGGTAAGGGAAAATAACAAGGGAAGAGAATACGATACCACCGGCCAAGAAAACGAGTCCCACCCGGAAGCCCGTGTCCTTCCCGGTAACTCCCAGTTACCCCCCACCCCGGGCATGACGTACTGTGGTATGGAATACCTCTTTGGTCAGTTTGGGTCAGGCGCCCCGTCTCTGCTTCCTTACAGCTTCCCCTCCTCCCTGGCAGAGCATGAGCCTCACAAAGTCCTTGGTCAGGGTAAACATCACTTAGCAACAACCGAAAACATCGGTGTCACCAGTACTGTTCCCAGGCTGGAAGTCAAAACACAGCACTGCACCAGCTACCACGAAGGAGAAACATGACTGCTACTGCTGAACCCAGGACAATGAGGAACTTAGAACAGACCACTGAGCTCAGAGCAAAAGGTGTTTTCTGCAAAGAAGGGTGGTGGAAAGCATCTGATAGTGCAAATACCATATTATAATGTATTACTTGCATTTTAAGAATGTTTTAAAGGTGTGAGTTCAAAGCAAAGGTGTTTGCTTTATTTCACAATCTTGGCCTTACATTGCTCTGAGGTTTTGTCCACTTGGATGCTATAGTGGGAAGCCTTGTGGGCATGTTTATTTTTTTTAAACTTGTGTATGCTGGAAGTGAAAACTGTGCCCTTGTTTATTTGTATTGTTCTTAGAAAAATAGCCAGCGATCACTTTGCTTGCTTAGTGACCTGGTTAGTCTGCTTTTCTGGAACAGTAGTACTAGATCTGCTCAACTTCTAACATCATTTTGCTCTCTGCTGTTGCTTTTAACTAGTATAAACATAGGTTACAAGCAGTAGCAGAAAATATACTAAAGCTTGACATAACTGTATGTCAGATTAAGTCACTTAGAAAGCATAAAGCTTTTTTATACTCTTACTTTGTTGCAATTCTGTGTTTCTTGTAAGCCATATTATTCTGATTATTTTAAGGTGCCAGTGATGATGCTGTTAGCTGCGCAGTGATGCTTGAAATACTTAATACGCTTTCAAAATCATCAGAGCCCCTGCAACATGCTGTCATATTCTTATTCAATGGTGCAGAAGAAAATATTTTGCAGGTGAGAATATGCTGGAATTATAAAATATACATGAAAGCTGTGTATTAAGACTCTCACAAAGGAAAGAGTAACTGCAGGTATGGCTTGTATTTAATCTGTTGAAATATTAGTTAAATGCCAGTCTTAACAGTCTGAGGAAAAGGCATTTGCTTTCAAAGGGAAAAATGTATTTAGATTAATACTGACCATCTTAGCCTAATTGGAGGTCTTGGATTTTCTGCATCTGAGTTGTAAGTGACCTGTCTGCCTTCTCCAATCTTGAGTTATGACCGTACGTGATAGAAAAATAGCACTTCAGCTGGTCTGAAAGATATTTGACCTGTATTTTTTAATTTTGTTTTCCCATCAAGGCTAGTCACGGCTTCATTACACAACATGAGTGGGCCAAGTCAATTAGAGCTTTTATTAACCTGGAGGCAGCAGGTGTAGGAGGAAGAGAACTTGTTTTTCAAACAGGTATGAGCTTGTGTTGTGTTCACTTTCTACACTGGGATAATTTGATAATAAATAATATAGAGTAGAAGGATTATTAAAAGTGACTCATAAGCAAAAGATGGGAGAACCTCTGTGCCTCTTTCCCAACCCTGTGTAGTAGATAAGTTGCTCTCCATATTTAGATGTGTGTAGGCTGAAGCACTGCCACAGAAGTTGCCTAATTGGTGGGAAGCCTTTGTAGAACTGAATGACAGAAATTGTATTTCCCTTTCACATCTAGGTAACAAGGAGAAAAAGAGATTTGGATATCTTGTGTATCTTGTGTACACATGCTTTCATATGCTTTATTTAATTTTCACAGCAGTTCTTTAAAGTTTTTGCAGGGAGGTGTTGGTATTAGATCTCCATCTGCTGCCCAGGATGCAGCAGTACTTCTGTGTTTGCAGGCTACATTTAAGTTCTGCTCCACCCTAATTGGACTGCAGACTTTCTTCTACTGCTGGGGCTGCTTAACTGTTTACTTGCAGGAATGCTTTAGTGCAGAGACTTTTCTCTAAACAGTTTTGAGGTGTGATACATAGATGATAAACTGGAAACTCTGCTAAAGATTGTGACTTCTTCATACTGGGTCTTTTTTGAGAAACAGCTGATCTACTCTGCCACTGCACAGACAAGGCATCAGTGTTGGGTGGTTTGGCTTTTTTCCCCCCAGTATACCTAGTTATTTCTCCCAAGTTTGAGTAATTCAGCCAACACAAGTTCACTTAGTATATCACCTGTGGGGCAACAGCATTTTGAAATTAGTGAGTTTGTTTGCATTACATACCTCTTACCATAAAGATACATATCTTAACTGAAGTTTGAAAAGTATCTGTTATGAACTTTCTGCTCATCTTTTGTTAGGACCTGAGAACCCTTGGTTGGTGCAAGCATACGTAGTTGCAGCCAAACATCCCTTTGCCTCTGTGGTAGCACAGGAAGTATTTCAGAGTGGTATTATCCCAGCAGATACAGACTTCCGTATCTACAGGGACTTTGGCAACATTCCAGGTATTTTACCAGAAGACATGTCAATGTGCATTGTGCAATCATTTATTTTAAGTTTATAACAAGGAGGCTGTTCTGCAGTTCTTGTGAAGGTCCACAAACTTGATTTGTCTTTCAGTTTGGGAGCAAATTTTCCTGCTTATTTTCTAGGGCAAGAGCCTTTAAATTTATTTTGCTGTGCAGGTTGTTAAGAATCTTTTTTGGAGATTGTTGTTTTCCAGAAAGTTTCCTGAAAATCCCGGAATTAACAGTATGCTGTCAAACATTCTGTTTGTAAACATTTTGATAATGAAGCTAATAACCTGTTTGTGGGAATTAAATGTTTGTATGTAATGGATAAACCAAACCCACTTTTTTTTAAAGATACTGACTTAGCAATGAGTGCATTTTCATAACTTTTATTTGGTCATAATCAAGCACAGGACAGCAGTTTTTTAGCTTTGCTAATCTGTTTTATAGTTTGCTACGAGTTCTGCAGAGAATTATCAGTGGAAGACAATATGGAGAGCACAGTACAAACAATTCAAGGGAATGTAAACTTCTGTAAATACTTGCTGTCTGGCACAGGTTGTTGATGTCTGTTGTCAGTGGTATCTCTGCAATGATTCTTAGAACAAAACTTGTTGGCATATTCTGTTCCAAAGAATATGCATGAACTGTTGGCATGAACTGTTCCAAAGTATGGTTTTAGCCTGAAAATAAAGTAACTGATTTTGTACAATGAGTTTTTGTTTGTTCAGAATCGTACCTGCATCATAAATGGTAAATGAATTCTCACTGACATCTGTTTTTTTTAAACAAATACAAATGAGGTTAGTGAGTTAAAGAACTAGTTTATTCTTCTTTGCTGATAGTATTGAGGTCTGATTTATTAAACCTCTGCAAAGTTGTGAGGATTCAGATGGCAGACAGCAACTTTTTGCATATGCAGCTGAAGGCATATGTGTTTGGAATACACTGAATGTATAATTAATTTTGCAGAAAACCTATTTTGGTAATTTAATTTGAGAATTTTCAGACTGTCTGTTTGAAAATCTGCTTACAAATGGGAAATAAAAATAACACACGTGGTATTTTGAGAAGGTGTTTCTATAGCTCCACAGTGCTGCTTTTTATTACTTTTCAGTGTGTATCCCTATTGATGTTTTACTAGTAAATGTTTGGAATCAACTTGTTCCTCTTCCCTGAAGCTGAGATGATTAATAATGTTTTTGTTTCTCAGTAAATATCAGTTTAATTTGCATGACATCGATAAACAGTACACTACAAAAGACATACTTTAAAATGCTTTTAAAGTGTACTTTTTTAAACACACACAGAATCCCAGTTAGTCTTCCTTCTGCAGACTATTTTGTCTATCTTTAGGGATAGTGAGTGGGCTGCAAAGTAGCACAACATTTTGTGTAAAGTATATCTGAGGCTTTCACGTTTGTTTTGAGGTTTTAGGTTACATAATTTCAAATATCCTTTTTCTGTCTCTATAGGAATAGATTTGGCTTTTATTGAAAATGGCTACATTTATCATACAGAATATGACACATCAGACAGAATTTTAACAGATTCCATTCAAAGAGCAGGTTGGTATTTCAAGAATTTGGTTATTTACTAAACTTGCTGCTTTTTCATTTTGCTGTTAAGACTATCAGTGCAAGAAATTCGTAGTTTTAATTACACATTTAGCACATGCTAGACATGTTCTTGAAGAACAAAGAATTAACTGAATATTTGTGTCTTTAAAATACAAAGGTTATATGTTAGCTCAACTTAGGAAGATAAACTTTTTCAGCACCCAGTAATGTTGTTTTGAGAGTAACTGTGGAATCTAATTAAGGTTAAAATCTAGTTATTGATACCTGATTGTTCAGTGGTCTGCGTTCCTTTTTTCTCAGTAAGTACCCTTACTGATTGATGTTCATCATGGGAAGCTTATGGTTAAGTTGGGGGCATAGGGACTTGATCTGCCAGCAGGGGGTTTTCTTTTAGAACGGATCTCAGTCAAACTTAAATGTAGCACATGGACTGTTGATAAACAGGACTTATTTTCTACTAACAGGTCATGCTCAGAGCAGGCTATTTGACATACTGCAGTAAAGAAAATTACAGCAAGACCTCTAGTTTCTCAGGAAAACTAATGTGATTCTAAGTGCCTCTGGTATTTTGGCCATTTCCCTCTTTGAGCTTCCAAAGAAGTCAGCTTAGATCTCCAGCATGAGTAAGAGTTTTAAACACTTTCTTGAAGTGCAAGTTGCAGGACAGAAAGTAACATTTTTAAATTTCCTTTGAAAGATGATTTTACTGTCATGGTGGTTACATATAATATCTCTTGCTTAATGTGTCACAGCTGGGAAGAAAAAGAAACTTTTCAACTAATAAGCACTTTTCAGGTCAGAAGCAAAATGAAAGTTAAGGAACACTGCTGTTCTCATTTAAATACGTGTGGTTTTGCTGTACTGTGGGGGAAAAAAAGTTGTTTGGTACCTCATTCGCTACAGAGGAAACCTCCTTGTCTCCTGTCTTACAGTCATCTACGGAAATCAGGGCAGGTACTTGTCATTGAAACATGGGGGGGTTACTAATGGCAAGAGGAGGAGGAAGATTAGGAAATTATGAACTCCTCTGTGGGTTCACCATGAAGTCCAGTGCTTAATATCAGATCTCAAAAAAGCCAACCATATCCTGGGCTGCATCAGAAGGAGCATGACCAGCAGGTTGAAAGAGGTGATCCTGCCCCTCTACTCAGTTCATGTGAGACCCCACTTGGTGCATTGTGTACAGTTCTGGTGTCCTCAACATAAGGACATGGAGATGTTGGAGCAAGTCCAGAGGAGGGCACGAGGATGATCAGGGGACTGGAACACCTCTTATACGAAGATAGACTGAGAAAGTTAGGGCTGTTCAGCTTGGAAAAGAAGAGGCTGTGTGGAGACCTTGTAGCAGCTTTCCAGTATCTGAAAGGAGGCTATAAGGATGCTGGGGAGAGACTCTTCATTAGGGACTATAGTGATAGGACAAGGGGTAAGGGGTTAAAACTTAAACAGGGGAAGTTTTGATTAGATATAAGGAGAAATTCTTTCCTGTTAGGGTGGTGAGGCACTGGAATGGGTTGCCCAGGGAGGTTGTGAATGCTCCATCCCTGGCAGTGTTCAAGGCCAGGTTGGACAGAGCCCTGGATGACGTAGTTTAGTAGGAAGTGTCCCTGCCCATAGCAGGGAGGTTGGAACTTGATCTTAAGGTCCTTTCCAACCGAAACTATTCTGTGATTCTATAACTTAAGGGCTGAAAGCTTCACTGCACCTTTCGTTGCAACAGTGTTCAAATACATGGAGCTTCCCAAATACATTTATTTTCGTGACAGCTGTATAGGTGAACTCATGAAAATACAATGCTGTGTCTACCATTGAATACCTATTTCACAATAACCAGTTGTATACTCATGTCTTTGAGGATATTTCAGTACAGTTCTGGGTTTCTTTTTTCAAGAATGCTTGCATAAAAAAATTGTGTGTGCTGATATGTCACCCCTGATATAGTTATGTTGTGTATCCTCACTAACAAGGAGGATCTGGTTGAAGCAGTAAGGGTTGAGGGCTGCCTTGGTTGCAGCGACCGCGAGATGGTGGAATTCAGGATCTTGTGTGGTAGGACTAGTATAATACCAAGTAGAATTGCAACCCTGGACTTTAGCAGGGCAAACTTTGGCCTTTTCAAGCAATTGCTAGGGGAAATCCCATGGGCAAGGCTGCTTGAAGGTAAAGGGGCCCAAGATAGTTGGTTGGCATTCAAGGATTGCTTTTTCCGAGCTCAAGATCAGAGCATCCCGACACGTAGGAAGTCAAGGAAGAGGGCCAGGAGACCTGCATGGCTAAATAGGGAATTGCTGGGTATGCTCAAGTGGAAGAGGAGGGTTTACAGGTCATGGAAGGAGGGGCTGGCCACTTGGGAGGAATATAAGGCTGCTGCTAGAGGATGTAGGAAGGCAGCTAGGATGACTAAGGCCTCCTTAGAATTAAACCTGGCGAGAAGGGTCAAGGACAGCAAAAAGAGCTTTTTCAAATACATGGCAGACAAAACTAACACCAGAGGCAATGTAGGCCCACTGATGAACGGGATGGGTGCCCTGGTGACAGAAGATACAGAGATGGCAGAGTTACTGAATGCCTTCTTTGTCGCTGTCTACTCTGCTGCAGGCAGTCCTGAAGAGCCCTGTACCCCTGAGACCTTAGATGAAGTCAGGTCAATGGAGGGGTTTGCCTTAGTCGATGAGGAATGGGTTAGAGACCAGTTGAGCAATCTGGACATCCATAAATCCATGGGTCCAGATGGGATGCACCCGCGGGTGCTGAGGGAACTGGTGGAAGTCATTGCTAGACCACTCTCCATCATCTTTACCAAGTCTTGGGAAACGGGAGAGGTGCCTGAGGACTGGAGGAAAGCAAATGTCACTCCAGTCTTCAAAAAGGGCAAGAAGGAGGACCCGGGTAACTATAGACCAGTCAGCCTCACCTCCATCCCTGGGAAAGTGATGGAACACCTTATCCTTGGTGCCATCTTAAGGCATATCAAGGATAAGAGGGTTATGAGGGGCAGTCAACATGGCTTCACCAAGGGGAAATCATGCTTGACCAATCTCTTAGCCTTTTATGAGGAAATAACACGGTGGATGGATGATGGCAGAGCGGTGGATGTGGTCTACCTTGACTTCAGCAAAGCATTTGACACAGTCTCCCACAGCATCCTCACAGCTAAATTGAGGAAGTGTGGTCTGGATGATCAGGTAGTGAGGTGGACTGTGAACTGGCTGAAGGAGAGAAGCCAGAGAGTTGTAGTCTATGGGGCTGAGTCTAGTTGGAGGCCTGTAACTAGTGGAGTGCCTCAAGGGTCAGTACTGGGACCGGTATTATTTAATATATTCATCAAGGATTTAGATGAGGGAATTGAGTGTACTATCAGCAAGTTTGCTGATGACACTAAGCTGGGAGGAGTGGCTGACACACCAGAAGGCTGTGCTGCCATCCAGCGAGACCTGGACAGGCTGGAGAGTTGGGCAGGGAATAACTTGATGAAATATAACAAGGGAAAGTGTAGAGTCCTGCATCTGGGCAGGAGCAACCCCAGGTTCCAGTATAGGTTGGGAAACGACCTGTTAGAGAGCAGTGTAGGGGAGAGGGACCTGGGGGTCCTAGTGGACGACAGGATGACCATGAGCCAACACTGTGCCCTTGTGGCCAAGAGGGCCCATGGCATCCTGGGGTGTATTAGAAGGGGGGTGGTTAGTAGGTCGAGAGAGGTCCTCCTTCCCCTCTACTCTGCCCTGGTGAGACCATGTCTGGAATATTGTGTCCAGTTCTGGGCCCCTCAGTTCAAGAAGGACAGGGAGCTGCTGGAGAGAGTCCAGCGCAGGGCAACGAAGATGATTAAGGGAGTGGAGCATCTCCCTTATGAGGAAAGACTGAGGGAGCTGGGTCTCTATAGTTTAGAGAAGAGGACACTGAGGGGTGACCTTATAAGTGTCTATAAATATATAAAGGGGGAGTGTCACGAGGATGGAGCCAGGCTCTACTCAGTGGCAAACAATGATAGGACAAGGGGTAATGGGTACAAACTGGAACACAAGAGGTTCCACTTAAACTTGAGAAGAAACTTCTTCTCGGTGAGGGTGACGGAACACTGGAGCAGGCTGCCCAGGGAGGTTGTGGAGTCTCCTTCCCTGGAGACATTCAAAACCCGCCTGGACACATTCCTGTGTAACATTATTTAGGTGTTCCTGCGCCGGCAGGGGGATTGGACTAGATGATCTTTCGAGGTCCCTTCCAATCTCTAGCATATTGTGATTGTGATCTCCTTTTTTAATAGGTGACAATATTCTAGCTGTCCTGAAATACCTAGCAACATCAGATAAATTGGCTAAATCCTTTGAGTATCGACATGGAAATGTTGTGTTCTTCGATGTACTTGGTTTATTTGTCCTGGTTTATCCTGCTCGTGTTGGCACTATCATGAACTATATTACAGCAGTTATTGCTTCTTTTTATCTAAGCAAGAAAGTAATACAGCCCAAAACCAGAGGTAAGTGTAGTTCTTGGGGGAAAAAATATGAAAATCAATCACATTACTCTTTAATGAATAACATTTATTTGATTAAGAAGTGTTCAGGTGAACTTCAGAAATAAATTTCAGGTGTGCAGCATGCCATAGGAGTTGCTTTGTATTTACATTTCTCAGCTGTGAATAATTATGAGTCTGTGATGTCTTATCACTTACAAATCATCATATCTCTTACCCTTTCATGAAGGTTAAAATAGAATCCTATGAAAGATCTGAAAATGAAAAAAAAAAATTGATTACGTACAGAAATTCTGTTAGCACAGGTATGGATGGCTTCAGAATCATGTTTCTTCAGGAGCAAATGAGAAAACAACAACTGGGGAAAAAGATAACAAAGCTTAATAAACGGTGTAAAACAACTGAAATCTCCCAGTTAGTCCTTTTGAGGTATGTGTAGAAACATACGTGCTAAAAAAAAAAAAAATCTTAACTGAAACAACCACCAGCGCCTCCCCACGAAATCCAGTAAACATTTTTGGAGTAAGAAAAAGTTACAACAAAAGCAACTCAGATTTAAATTTTTTTTGACACTTTATAACTGTCAGAGTGGATCAGCTGGTTCCCCAGAGAAATTTTTACATTTGGGAACACGGTAATCCACATAATACACTGCTAGTCTGGGAATAAATCTTGCAGTGAGGAAAACTTAAAAAAGACCAGCAAAGAAATAGGCTAAATGATTTAGACTGTTGTTGAGAAATCTTCAGCGTGAACAACTCATGCAGGTTTATTTTTGTCATTACAGCAATTATACTGTGGAGTAACTACAGTCTTGATGATAGTCTGCGGTAGAATACATAACTGTTGAGACTTCTGTTTTCTTCTTCATAGCTATGCATAACCTGAAGAAATTCTTTACTGCATTTGGCTTAACACTGATAAGTTGGATCTGCACACTGGTGACAGTCCTTATAGTGGCAGTGTTTGTCTCTGTCATCGGACGGTCTCTTTCTTGGTACACCCACTTTTATGTTTCTGTGTTTCTGTACGGCACTGCAGCTGCAGCTAATCTCATCCTTGTGCATACAGTAGCCAAGGAGTTCTTCTACAAGGTAGGCTTGACTTTGTTGCTAATGTTGAAAGGTAATGTAGTGTGTAATCTGCGGAAGACTTAGTCTTTGAGTTGATTAAAAAAGATACAAAAGGTTTTCTGTATCAGGCAGAAATATTTAAAATGTTGCTGTAGTAACTGCTTCACCTAAGCATAGGGATTGTTCTACTGAAACACAGAGTTACGAGCTTCATGATGTAAGGCTTTCTCCTTGTTAATGATGTTTAGGAGCTGCTTCAGGAAAAAAAGGCAAAAGCCTGGTATAATCCATTATAAGGCACTGTTTCTTTCCTTACCTGCACCGTCACTTCTTGCCATCATTTCAGTGATAAGAGAGCATAGCAACAGTTGGAGAACTTAGTTTTTTTGATACTTTTCAGTGTTCTAGTTTGTGACCAGCAGGTCAGGGGAGGTGATTCTGCCTGTTTACTCCGGCCTCTTAAGACCCTACTTGGAGTACTGCATCCAGCTCTGGGGCCCGAACACAAGATGGTACCCAACAGAAGATAGTCTTCTAGAGCCGAAGTCAGCTACTTGAGCATGTTAGGTTTAGGTTTTGGGCACAGTAATATTTAGTCATTCTGCTTGCCATTACTTGTCTTCTTGACCACGTGTATAAGCTTTGGGCAAGGAAGTTGAGGAAAGCTGTCAGTCAAATACAGCTTAATGGAAGTATTTGAAGAAGTTTTAAGAAATTTACTGAAATTTGATTGTATTGTTGCTTCCAGGTGGATTGATCATGTCTTTATCTGGAAGTGGAGTTTTTTAATTGTTTGGGAAGGGAGTGTTAACTTGTGTATGTAGGTTAACAAACATGTATGTGGTGTTGTCCTTTTGCAGAAAAGCTCAGCCATTTATGAAATAGATGGAATGGTACCATTTTCTAGTCTTTTGGAAGAGCTGATGGGAGAGTATACTTTTGCTAACTGTTCAGTTGCTACAGACTCTGGATCTACTTCTTGCCTGCTAATTGTCTCATCAGCAGATCATCCAACTTGATATCATGAGTCTCTTTAATTTTCCTGGATGCTGTATCTTGCAGTACACTGCACACACGCTGCATCTGTAATTTATATTATGCTTAAGAGTTGCATAAAAAAATTTTGAAGCTAATCTCTTACTTGGCTATCACAAACAATGCCTGGGTGTTTTCTATCAGAGGCTCAAGAACTTGTGAATTAACAAGCTTTTTGTTTTGAAATAGGTTTGGCTTTAGTTATGTTCCCCACACCCCCAACCCCAAAACTGAACAATGTGCTTTCCGATAGCTTGTCCATGCAAGCAGTTCTCTTTGCTGCTAGCAGAGTTCATAATAAAGAATCTGACACTGCAAACACTGGAGCATTTCCAAGGAAACTTAAAAAAAACCAAAAAAAACCAAAAAAAATGAAAAAAAAACAGAAACAACACCACAAAACCAAACAGGTTTCTGACAGTTAAAATTCCTTCTGTTTTGAAAATGTATCTGGTATGATATGATCCATGCACGTCTATTCTTCAAAACATATAATATATTTCAGAAGCAGATTTCGGAAGTGGTAGCTGTGGCATGACATATAAGGCACCACATACATATTTATGCACTAAATAACAGTCCTTGTCTAAGAAGCATATGAACAGCTGCAGTTAAAAATCAGGTTTAGAATCTGAGGAGATGTAGATACTTTTTTTCACAAATAAGTACTGCATAACTTTTCTATATTCTTCACAAATACTATTTTTTTTTATAAAAAGGCCCTATTTCTTGTGTACCTGAAACATAAGCTTTCCATCTTACTGGTATTTTCAATTGTATGTTCCCTCCTCCCCCTACCTAGCCCATGCTCTTTTTCAAGGTATGCCAGAATAGATTTAAAAAAACACCCCATGCTGTCATGGATAACTCTGAGTGGTCAGAGAATGGCGAGATGGTGCTTGTCAAAATTACTTTATCCAAGGAAAACAGTTACATTGTTTTGGGGGGTTGTGTGTGGGGTTGTTCAGCCTGGAGAAGAGAAGGCTCTGGGGCGACCTTAGAGCAGCCTTCCAGTGCCTAAAGGAGCCTACAAGAAATCTGGAGAGGGACATACAAGGGCCTGTAGTGACAGGGGAAGGGGAAATGGCTTTAAACTGACAGAGTGGAGATAAAAATCTTCACTATGAGGGTGGCAAGGCACTGGCACAGGTTGCCCAGAAAAGCTGTGGCTGCCCCATCCCTTGCAGCTTTCAAGGCCAGGTTGGAAAGGGCTTGGAGCAACCTGGTCTAGTGGCAGGTGTCCCTGCCCATGGCAGGGAGTTGGAACAACATGATATTTAAGGTTCCTTCCAACCAAAACCATTCTGTGATTCTATGATATACAAGATACAAGGATTTTTGTATGTGTTTTCATGAGAGGTTATACATGGAATATCCTTAGTAATAAGTATTTGCTTTTTTTTGTTACAGAATATGAATGAGCAGTACCTGGGAGATCTTTATTTTGACGCCTCTCTGATGATTTGGTCCATAGCATTGGCTGTGATTACTCAGATGGGCCTTTGTTCTGCGTTCATTTGTACATTATGGGTGGCATTTCCTTTACTTACAAAGCTGGTGATCCATAAAGAATTCAGCCAAAAAGGTATGAGTTTTGAGGGGAGGAGCTTGTATTTAGGGAATAGAAATCCTGAACTTGAATTTGAAGAGTAAAAGTAAGCATGTGATGTTTTTGGAACAAGAAGTGTTCTTGAACTAAAGACAGTTCTTTCTGAAAAATACACTGAAAAACATCCTCTCAGGCTAAAAAGAACAACTCTGTGTGGGGTTATTAATAAGTGATTGCATACTTTGAGGGACAGTAAAGATTGTTAGAAAATACTGTAATATTCAAATACTGGTTGGGACAGAACACCGGTTTATTTAGTTTGCTTTGGTTTTATATAATAATAGTTTTGTGGTGTTTCTGAAAGAGTTAACATTGGTACTGGCTTTGCCAAAAGAGATCCTTTTCCCATATCTGTGTCAGGGAGGATGACCAGTGTTGTGCACTGGGCCCTGCAGCAGTGTATGGATAGGTATATTAGTAAAGCTGTGTGTTTATGTCCTTTTAAGCTTTGGTGGGTTCTTTGTCTTCTTTTTTTTTTTCTTTTTCCTGTACTGTATAGGTGCCACAATGAAGTTTGTCACAATGTACATGCTCGGAATGTTTGTTCCCTATGTGTATATGATGTATCTAAGTTGGACTGTGTTTGAAATGTTTACACCTATCATGGGACGAAGTGGGTCAGAAATTCTACCAGATGTGGTGTTGGCAGGATTTATTGTGGTCATGACTATGATTCTATCATCCTATTTTGTAAGTAGAACTTGTAAATGTTGTTTGAAACTTTTACATTTTATCTAGAGTTTTTCTAAGTTAGCATTTGAAGTTAATTTGACAGTATCTTAAATGTTACAGGAAACTTACAGAAAATATGTCAAACATTCCACGTTTTGTGTTAGTCAGAGAAAAGTCATTGAGGCAGGGGTTACAAAAATACATCTTCCCTATGATAATGTAGTAAATATTGTTGTAAAACATGCAATTTAATGCATATTTAAGGCACTCATTTTATGTGAAGTTTAGTATGTGGCTGAACAATACATTCATTACACTTAAAAAAAAATCTCAAGCTTTTTTTTTCATGCTGTGCTTGCCACAAACGTTCTATTTTTTTGGTGGCAGATGTTGTTAAAACCAGGAAACTTTTGAAAGCTCAGGGAAGTACTAAATTTACTCCTTTTGGTTGTCAATACTAAGGTTACAAAGAAGTGTCTTGTGTCAGGTAGTACTTGCAGTAGTATCTTGTCAATGTTGTTTCAGTTCCGTAATTGGATTTTAGAGTTACAGAAATAGTGTCTTATTTCTTAAGTCTTGCAGTTTTATAACTGGTCTGTCTTTTTATTCTCTAGATTAACTTCATTTACCTTGTCAAAAGCACAAAAACGACTCTAGTAACTTTAACTGCCGTGTTTGTAGTCACTCTGATTCTCGTTTGTAGTGGAATCTTCTTTCCTTACAGTTCTGATGCAGCTAATCCAAGGCCTAAGCGTGTCTTTCTCCAGGTAAGAAAAGCACTGCATATCGTATTGCCTCTGTCAGTTGTGAATGTTTCCATCGTTCAATCTCTGTGTTCAGTTTATTTGTGTCAGAAGAGCAGGGCCTTTAAAAGGGGGTTTTAAGTGGGAGAGTTGAATAAGCAATGATAATTTAAAAAGCAGATTTTGTCAAGGTGAGCAAATACGTGCAGGCACAGTCATCTTCTGAATGTAGGTGGTTTATGCTATGTTTATTTCATCTGAGTAGTTCTCTCTATATAATCATAAATATGCAGATACATGTCTTGTGCACACTGAAAATGCAGTAGACCTTAAGGATTGACACAGAAGAGTGTTCAGAATCACTTTTGACTCTTGAGAACTGCACATGCGCCATCACCTTTCTGGTTTTGCTTTTGGGTGTTTTTTTGTTTTTTTCTTCTAGCACATGAGCAGAAGATTTCATGATCTAGACGGAAATGTGGTTAAAAGTGACTCTGGTATATGGATTAATGGATTTGATTATAATGGAATGTCTCACATAACTCCCCATGTACCTGAAATCAATGACACCATTAGAACTCCATGTGAGGAGCAGGCACCTTTCTGTGGTTTTCCTTGGATTCTACCAGTGCATTTCATGTTCCGGTTGGTGTGACCACTGCATCACTTGAGCACTTACTGCCAAAGCACATTGGTCATTTATGCAGTCTCACTCATGTAAGGGAAGAAAAAGTAAGGCTAATCTTGGTATAAAGTAAATAATCATTCCACTTCAGAAGACAAACTTCTGTTTAGGTGCAGTGTCTTCTGCCAGAATCTCTTGCAAGATCGTTAGCGTGCTGCAGAAGCTGTAGAAGTTGATGTGGAAAATCAGTGTCAGCACGAGTGGAAAGAAAGGTGAAGCGGGAGCTTCTAAATGGCAGTTCAGAGTAGGCGTGTGTATATCTCTTTTCTTCTTCTTCCCCTACCTCAGCTGACTGCAGAGGAAGTTTAGAATAGCTGATCTCCACAGGAAAACTAGCTGCTGTGACTATTTCTCATAGCCCAAGAATCTTGTGAAGAAAATGTAGCAGTATGAAGATGCAAATACTCTTTATTTTTGTTCTGTAAATTAAGGCATACAAAAGTAATGAACGAACACATTGTTGACTATTTTCCTATTAATGTGCCTTTTCAGTATCTGCCTGCCACAAGCTGCTAATTTTACCTGCCTTCTGCTAGAATCAGTAGCTTTGGAATATTTCATTTAGTAACAGCACAGTCAGCTATATTATGCAAAAACTTAACACTTTTCTTTTAAACACAGGAAAAACTGGTACCTTCCTGCTCCAGAAATTATTCTGAGAAGCCCAGTTCACTTCAAAGTTCTGTCCAGGGAGCTGATGCCCCAGAACTCCGTAAAGTTAACCTTTGAAGTATCTGGTAAGAGACTGAAGTTTCTGGTCTGTGATTTAATTTTCCATGACAGTAATAAATCTGGTTTTGAATCCAAGACTGCGGATTCTAGTGCCATTCCCAAGCTTTGTAAGATTAGCATGAATTAATGCAGTTTCATAACACACTAGAAGCTCTGGATGTTGTGTTGCAGTTGTTATAGGGGGCACTGATAACCTTGTCTATTTTGAGTAAGCCCTTGATCTTTTTACACCAAGTCTTAGTCGTTTATAGCTCTGTCCCTCTCCTATATGAATATCTCATTTATCTCACTGCTTATAAATAATTTAAGCTGCTTCTGTAGAGAAGACAGTTTTATCATGTTCTGGGAGACACTAGTAGTAATACACAGGTAACATGCTACTATGTAGGAAAGTAGATGGTTATTCTGCCTCTACCTGTTGATACATCTAGATACATACCCCTGTCTCTGCAGGTCCCAGTCACATGTCTCTCTATGTTCGGCCATACAAAGGCTCAACTCTCTCTACCTGGTCTTTGGGGGACGGTGTGCCAGTTGCCAGCTTAGGAGGAGACTACTTTGTGTTTTACTCTCATGGGCTGCAGGCAACACCATGGCACTTTTGGGTGGAGCTGACGGTGAGTATGCTGCTCCTGGGAACTGGCGAGCCTCTGCTGTGCCCTGGTATCACCATTGCTTCATTCTTAGGTGAAAAATGGCATAATAACTGTCTTAAGCTGTGTTTGATAGATCCTAATTCTATAGCTTTCCTCATTTACTTTGTCCCTGAACTTTACCTATCAGCTCACACATATTTTTGATGCTTAGTCAACTAACTTGCCAAACAGCCGAAGGGAAAATATGTTCATATCTCCATGGCCTTAGGTCAGAAGTTTGGATTTTTCTGATCTCAGCATCATAGTTCTTTATCTCTTACTGTTATTTCAGAGTTATTTCTCCTGTTGTGAATAGTTTCTTTTCCGTGTATTTTGTTTGCTTGGTTTTGGGAAATTACAGGGAGTGCTTGGTGGGAAACTCACCTGTCTTGAAGCTGAAGAGTTTTAAAACCTTTGTTTTGTAGTTCCTTTCACATTATTTTCAGTTGCAAGCAAGGCTTCCAGCACTGCTGTTCCAGTGGCACATATGATTAGTCCTCCCATCTCCCCCAGCCCTCCAGTGAAGACCTCTTCACAGTGCTGTATGATTCTTATTATAGGTTTAACAGGTCCTATTCCTTGAGTAAATATGACAGGAGTCTTTGAAAAGTTAGAAAGTCCCTTGTTCTTTCCTGGAGCAGGCAGTCTAAATGCTTAACCAAATAATACTGAGGGTACTCGATAAAGGCAGACAGGAATCTGCAGTGAGACAACCTATCCAAGATTGATAGTAGCAAAGCTAGGCAGAGGCTTTTCATCCTAAGGATTCACAATAGAAGTATCGGTATATAGACAGTGTTGGAGTCCATGTCTTGATTTGTCAGCAAAACCAATAGCTACAAATGTTGAAGGTAGATGTGGGAGAAACATAACATGTCAGAGGCAGTGTTACTTAAATACCTAGTTGCAAGTCCAGTTCAAATTGAACTCATTCTGTAATCAGACTGTCATGTTTGAAGATGAGTGCTTTAACGGGACAAAGTGCTTTAACAGGACAAAGTGCTGCAGGATAAAGTCTGTTGCATAGATAACAAAGCCTGTAGAAAAGTACATCTGTACTGATCCTGTGTTTAAAAGCCATAAATAATCATAAGGATTGTGTTCTTTTCTCACTTTCAGGCTCCAGAAAAACATTCTGACGGAATAGTCTCCGTCGCCATAGCAGCACATTACTTTTTTGGGGAAGATCAAAAGTCCCCTCAACTCCATGCCTTACTGGAGAGGTTTCCAAACTGGACGTTTCCTTCTGGTTGGTCCTGCACTTACGACCTGTTTGTCTTCTAATGTTGACAGTAACACAGCACTAATAGGGTAATCTCTCTGATGCAGAATGCTATTGCAGCAAACACTTTCTAAGAAGATGGCAGAGACTTTCACAAGAATTTGGCGACAAATGGTGTTTCTTTGTCAGTTTGACTATTTGAAGACTACTGCTATCTTGGGGATATAGTGACACTTTGTGTCAGTGTGAATACAGCTCACCTTGGTTCTTCCACTGAAATGGCAGTTGAGGAGGTAATGTTAGCACAATATGGTGGCAATTGTAATGAATGAGCCTCATGGAATTATTTTGATGTTACGTAAAATATGCCATCCTTCGCGCACACGTGGGGACTGTTACCTGCCAATCCTATCCGTCCCATTAAAGCAAGATCTTCAGCTGAAAGATGTTTGTCCACATGGGGTGGGGGCAGAGGTGGCAAAGTCCTAAACATTACTTTTGTCACTGGATGAAGTCACTGAAAGTTATGATGCTCGTGTAGATTGCATTTCCAGTCCCTAGCAAATACACAATGCCAGAGAATTGGTGTTACGATGAAATGTGGTCATTATTTATCTAGATTATCTTTTCAAATAAGATAATTTTTAACCTTTCTGTTAAAAACCTAGCTCCTATCCTTTTGCCTCTGTTCAGTGTTAGAACCTGTGTAAGTTTGACCTAACTCTCATCTTATAGTTTTGTTCCTGTTGGGATCTTTCAGTATCAGCATAAAAGCATGGGACTTGCTCTCTTGTATGTAAGAGTGCTAAGTCCCTGCACCTTTACGTGGATGTCTTAATCTACTCTAAATTTCAAGTTACCTTCTAACTTATTACAATTGGCTAATTTTTGGTATAATCTCCTCTGAAGAGACTTTTGGTAAAGTAACAGACAGTACTGCACTTTGCTAATACATTTAACTGTTTCTTAAAATAAGGCTTGCTTTCCATAAGGAAAAATACCTAGAAGAGTCATCTTTAAAAAGATATCTAGTATCTTTGGTTTGCTCTTGCATTATTTCCACAGGATGGGTTTTATAAATGACTGATTTAGAGTCTCTGCTTTGTTTTTGTTAGGTTGGGTTTCTTTTTACTCCCACGTCTTAGTTAATGTTAGTTCCTGAAATTCAATGAACTCTGTGTATCTGAAGAAATTTCTTCATGCTTTTTTCCAAACTATAAGAGACATCAATACTGCGCTAAATATTACTCAGATCAGTATTTTGTTAATCTCATGAGTATTGCCAAATCGCACGCAAAGCCGATTTTGTGCATGCAGCATTTTGAGTAAAAGCATGCTAGTACTGGGAAGCTTGCAGGGCATGTGAAAGAAAATTGTGACACTAATTTGTGTGAGGTTTGGTGGACAGCAGCTCCCTGATCAGGTATTTTTCCTTCAAACTGTTCTGTAGTTGTGTGTGGTGGTGACAAGAACCAGTTTCATTTGTTGCAAGGTACATTCACAAAGACTGTCAACTGACTCATGGACTAGGGTAAGAGGTTTAATTACTGTAATCATAATGAACTGGTCTCAGTATCTGAAAATCAGTGTGTCTTCCTACATTAACACTTGAGTTAATCATCACTCACTTGATTGTATCCAGTTTGTAACTACAATTCCTGTATTATACTTTGTTGCTTGAAAAACAGAGTTTTAGTTCATGACTCTTGTGTCTTGAATCTCAACAAATGTTTTGTACTGTACTCTAGCTGATGCACAGCTAGTTAACTAAAGTTGCACTGGTAATTACTGCCTTCCTCAGTTGTGAGTTTGGTGTTTTGCATCTGATTTAATGGAGAAACTGCTGTGTGAAGGAATCGTACTGCAAGCCAAAAATATAAAATGCCACAACAGCCTGTTAGCAATTTCTGAAACTTCAGTGAAGCAATAACTTCTGTTAACTCAGGATTTAACCCTTATTAAATAATTTAATGAGGAGTTTGTTGAAAATTTCTGTCTCCGTAAATAAAAGTGAAACTTATTGAATGATGCTTGATTTTCAGTGGGACTAAAGGTGTATTTGATTCAGTTTTATTCATTCCACTAATGTTTAAGCTTTGGGTAGAAATATTGTTAAATGATGCTTGAGTTAGACGGCTAAGAGTTAGTGCTGTATGGAAATATGCATGACTGAAGAATGTAAAAATTATCTGAGAAAGGTCAGAGGACCTTAACTGCGGACACTGGCTGACTGCCTGGAGAGGAAGGTGGTTCTTGAAACTAGGTGTGGTATGGAACAGTTGCTGGTAGCAAAGCTAAGTATTCTTTGCAGAACTGATACTTGAGAGCAAATGTATTGGTTATCAAAGGTAGGCAGAAAAACAGGATGGAAGATTTTTCTGTTTCAGTGTCCATCTGCCTCCCTATTCACTACATGATTAGTCTTCAAGTACTGTGGTTCATATGTGTTGTACTCTGTGAAGCATAAAAACAACAAGCTGGTAGTTCTAAGGATAGAAGATAGAAGGGTATGGGAGTAAAGAATGTCTTTATTGTTAGTGGGGACAGTAACCAGCTAGTTGACTGGAATTCCCCTACATTCATCCAAAACTGTCTACAGGCACAGCCTTTTCTAAATTCCTCTACTCTTCCCTAATGCTAGAGTTCTTCCCTGATGTTTGATGGGTTTGAGAATCTGTTACGTTCTGTACTAACATACAGAGTACTCTATTATGTATCTGTAGGTGAGAGGGCTTCAGAAATAAGCATTTTATCAATTCAGGCATGTGGTTGCAAAGAATACCTGAACATGTTGTGGTTATATAATTGAATGCAGCATTAGCATGTCACCATACCTTCACATTGCCTGTCAAGTAGAAGCATTCGAAGAAAGTGTTGGGAGAATTTCAGCTATTACAGTCAAGGTTACGCACTGTTGAGCTCAGTGGAGCTGTTCTGTATTAGCAAGACCCGTCTGTTCAATCTAGGTTAGGCTGCAAGCCTGTTGGAAAAACACTAATCAAATAGACAAGATCAAACAAGTCCATACAGAGCCAGCTGTAGCATAGGGGACAGAGCTGCTGAAGAGTTTGCCTGCATGGTAATGCTGTTCAATCCATTGTTGGTTTCTGTTGGGTTTTCTTTTTTCCCCTTAAGGGCTAGATTTACTTAATCTAGTTCTTGATAATAATCAGGAAGGAGGCTGCAGGATGACCCATCTTAGAACTTGATATGCAATCTTAATGAGGAATGGATAAAGAGCCATAGAAGATCAGTAACCCTGTCACAAAAGAGGGTAAGCAGACAATGTGAAATTGCCTAAGTATGACTTCTGTTTTGAGGATAGAGCATGAATAAAACATGGATTCTCAGTCTTCATGGAAGTTTTTCAGTAGATGCTTATCTGTAGATGAAACCTATCATGGTAGGTTAACCTTTACTGGCTGCCAGGTGCTACCAAACTGCACTTCCAAGCCCTCTCCTCAGCAGGCCAGCAGGAGAACATAAGGTAAAAAAGCTCATGGATTCAGTCAGGGAGATTAGTCACCTGTTACTGTAACTGTACTGGCCTTGGGGAAAATCTAATTTATTGTCAATTAAAAATAAAGGATAGCAACAAAGAAAGAAAAAAACCCAACCCAATCTCAGCTTCACTCTTCTGCCTCCTCTTCCACAATGGTGCAGAGAGATCAGGGATGGTCAGCTGGGGGTCAGGTCATGGTCAGTCCATGCCAGTTTCTTTGCTTCTCCTTCCTCTTCACACTGTTCCAAAGCTCCAGCATGGGGTCCCTCCCATGGGAGTCTCTTGTGAACAGCTCCAGCATGGATCCTCCTTTGGATGAGGTAGTTCTTCAGGAACAGACTGCTCCAGTGTTGGTCCACCATAGGGCACAGCTGCTGCCCAAAGACCTGCTCCTGCATGGGCTCTCCCTGGGCTGCAGCTTCCTTCAGCTGCCCTGGTGCGGTGTCTACCAACAGGCTGCAGCGTGGCTATCTGCTCCAAGATGCTTCACCCTGGAATGCAGGCGATAGCCTGCTCACATGGTCTAAGCAACAGTAGCAAGATACCAATACTAAAAATGTTACACGGCTCTTTACAAAACAATAGGTGGATATAAGTTCAAGGATGCACTAACAAGGAAATTTTTAACTTAGAAGCTTGTTACCTTGATGCTGTTAAACAGGCCATAGGGGTAGAGTGTGGCAAACTAAAGCTTCATCAGGTAGTTTCTTTCAGAGCTTTGTTTCTCTGAGACAACATACTTGAATTCTGGTAACTTACTATCAATGGCTTGAAGTTAGAAATAGGTATTTGCCACAGGAGTAACTTCAAGTAAAGTTGAATATATTTGTCTTTTAATTACAGGTATAACAGCAGTGAAACTGAAATACAAAATTAGCACATTAAGATTGCATAGAGAATTACTACTAAAGAAGTACAACCTTCCAAAACTTCACAAAGAAGAAGATAACTGCTAAACAACAGTAGCACAGTAGTAAGATACTAATGTTAGTGTATCAGTTAATGTATCGTTTTACTTGTACAGATCCAAAACCTGAACAGCAGAAAGCTGGTCAGGATGGGCTTGGCTTACATCATTACCACAGAAACACAGAAAAATATTAACTTGAAGCACAGTTTTTATTTAACATAGTTTAAGCAGGTTTTTTTAATAATAAAAAAGTATTAAGTATCCCCTTAAAACAATAATGGATTTTTGATGTTTGTTCAAAACAGGTATGTAAGTATGATAGACATTATCTGTAACCAGTAGCTACAGTGCAGACTAAGCTTAACGCTGGGACTCTTGAACCAGATCTCTTCCCTATAACGTCAGTATCAGTTCAACTCTTAAACGGAAATTCGGGCTATGCTCACTAAAATCTCCAGCGTTCCAAGTAATACTCGCAGTTATTGCACTTGTACTGGTTGTATCGGCTTAGTTAAGCCATTCTAAAGCCACATTTTAATATTTGTACATTTTAAAGCACTTGATCTTATCTACAAAAGAAATAAAACCACGATTTATTTTAAACTTAATATTCTTAATTTTCAAAGTTTAAATGGATGTGCATTTAGTAACTACACTAGAAAAGCAACAGATGCTGTAACTATTCTATGATGACTAGTTTGGTCCATGTCAGTAATCAGGTGATGTTATAAAAAATAAACTAGTTTATTTTGTATAAAATGAGTAATGTTGCATTTTTGTTCAGATTGCACAGTACAAACAAGCTAATATCTAAATTAATACTGTTACAGGTAGTTATTACATAGGGACAGCAGCTAGAAAAAATAAGTACCTCAAAGCAACAGACTTCTGCAGCCAGCTTTCCACACTGTATGAAAGTTAAATGTCTTAGTTACAAGTATGCATACTATAAAATGTTTGAAAAGTGTTTAAGTATGAGCTGTTAAACTAAGTTCCATAGCAAGAGTATATGATGATTATTTACATTAAAAACCTCAATTTTTCAAAAAAGAATTTACAATTAAATAAATAACCTTCACCAATCCCTTAAATCCAACCACAAGATCTGTACGTTAGAGTAAAAACAGGAGAGCCACCTTGTGTCAATGTTAGGTCAGTAAAGTATGCCTCATCCAGAAAGAAGTGCAACTCTGCTTTAACTTTACTAGTCATCTAGAAACATGCACAGTACATACAGGTACCTTCAAATATGGTACAACCTTGAATATTTGTACAAGAGTATTCACAAAAACATACAATATATTTTACAGTCCTTTAATACAAAATATCAATATCAAACCGATCTGAACTGCATTGATCAGACATTTCTTAGGCAGGCAGGCAAGCTGCAAAGGATAAGAGTTTTTAAATTTAATTCCCTCTTTACCTTTTAAACTCAAGCAAGAGAGAAGCAGTTTCTCCAGAACACGTGTTGGTAATGTAAAGGTACTGAAGAATATTAGCTGAACCTGTCTCCATATGTATTTGCCATCTTTCAGCACTATTAAGTATCAAAACTTAAAGTTGCAGTCTGAAGATTACATTAAAAAAAAAATAAATCTTGACTCCTTTTGACATTATCAGATGAAACTGCTGCTGCGTTATCCCCACTGAAGATTTCAAAAGTTTGAAATACAGAAAAAAAAAAAAAAAGAAGAAAGTTCAAATCTAAAACATGGAAGCATGTCCAAGACCTGGTTTGCTTCCTTTCACCCCTGATGCTTGGGAAGTTGTTCATCTTCCATTTAAGACACAATACAGTCATAACTGCCTTCCTGGAATGAATCCTCAACCTCTGTCTTAGACTTGTCCTCTTCATGCCTGCTTGCACTGATGTTGCCAGCATCGCTCTGAGGATTAGTGCTGTGGCCAGACAAAATCCTGCTTTCCTCAGCTCTGGGGTTCACTTGTTCAGTAACCTTAGAAGGATTCACTGGCTGAAAAGCTTCAGGCTGAACTTGCTCTTCTACTATTTCACTCAGTTTCTGGATCTGTGGTTTGATGATATTTAAAAATGGCTTGTACCCAGGGCTAGGAAAATAATGGTACAGAACACCATGAGTGATTTAAAAAAAATAGTACTTCAGTCATATGCCTGAAAAGCAGCTTTTCTGGGAGATGTTAGTAAAAATTGGTATCTTCTACAGTCCTACCTGTGCAGAAACTTTTTTTTTTAATAATTGTAGGAAAAAGGCGACCATAACCAAGTAACAGAAGCTGGAGCAGTTGGTTGGTCTGGACTTGGTTGATTTTTTTTTGATTTTTTTTTATTCCAGTTTGTTCACAACCGTAATAAGTGACTACCCTGATATTTTTTTTGCAAAAGTGCGTTTAAATAATTGTTTCAGATAGGGCTGAAATCATTAGTTACCTAAAAAAAAAAAACAATTCTGAGTTATCTACAACTGGAATGAAAATGAAGGTGGAAAATAATACTTACCAATCTGTAGAAGCCCATTTGTCAACAGCACATAGGCCAGTCTTGATATTCTGGCAGATTTCTCCATCAATATCAGACGACTGAATTATACTGAAAACCTGGTTGATTACTGATGATTCTCTGAGGATAAGGCCTATGATAATACACCAATCCAGACATCCTGCTTCCATGAAGATATGTAGCAAGTACCTAGATGGGAAAACAGTCTACTTATTTCTTTTTCTACCTTGGATACAAAAATCCCAGTATGATTCTGTAGACAGTGCTTCTTTCTCCTAATGCTGCATACTAGTAGTTTTAAGTTTCAAAGGCAAAGATTACGTTACTTACCGCAGCTGGACCTGTGACTTGTGTGGCCCTTTACTAGCCAGTTCCAGAGAGAGATGTTCAAGCTCTGACTGAGTTAAACTTAGACCAGAGAAGTTTTCATCCACCATGGTCCAGTCACCATCCACCATAGAACTTGTTTCAGTCAGGTCCGTTGCTGAGCCAATGCTGCATTCATCACCTATCAAAGACACTCAGAAACATAAGGGAAAAAGAAACTACTCACTTTAGTAAGACCCAAAATTTCTAGCTATTTCCTACAGAAACCGACAAATCACACAGTAGTGCTTTGCTGTTCATCACAGTGCCAAGAAGTTTCTTCAGGCATACTGCCCATCACACTTCAGCATTCTCACAGTATGTGGTAGAACTATTATTGCAGGAATGCAGCAGTTCTTCTGAGTCTAAGCAGTAATTCAGAAGAATAGTATCAGTAAGGAATCCTAAAGATGTGTTGGCAACCACTGTAAGAACACAGTGACAGCCTCTTACACCTTACAGTCCTAAAATTATGCTTTCCACAACAGCTCATGATCCCAGGTATAAGAAACCATGCAATGAAGGCAGCAGCCTGGCATGGCTTAGTAGTCGAGACCTGCTGGTTAAACAAAAGGGCAAGGAGAAAATGCACCAAGGCCTGTGGAAGGGATACCATCCAGATGGATTTAAACAAGCTTGAGAAGTGGGCTCATGCAAATATCATGAGGTTTAACAAGGCCAACTGCAGGGCCTTGAACCTGCGTCAAGGTAACCCCCAGTATCAATACAGGCTGGGGGATGAAGGGATTGAGGGTACCCCTGATGAGAAGGACTTGGGGGTCCTGGTGGGTGAAGAACTGTACATGACCCAGCAGTGTGCGCTTGCAGCCCAGAAGGCAAATTGTATCCTGGGCTGCATTCAAAGGAGTGTGGCATGAGGGCAAGGGAGGTGATTCTGCCCCTCCACTCCGCTCCGGTGAGATCCCTCCTGGAGTGCTGTGTCTAGCTCTGGAGTACTCAGTAAAGGAAAGACATGAACCTGTTGGAGAGGGTCCAGAGAAGGACACAGAAATGACCAGAGGGCTGGAGCTCCTCTCCTATGTGGAAAGGCTGAGAGAGTTGGGGCTGTTCAGCCTGAAGATGGGAAAGGTCAGGGGAGACCTGAGAGCATCTTTCAGTACTTAAAAGGGGCCTACAAGAAAGATGGCGAGAGACTCTTTAGCAGGGCCTGCTGCGACAGGACAAGGGGTGATGGTTTTAAACTGAGGGAAATTCAGGCTGGACATGAGGAAGAAATTCTTTACAATGAGGGTGGTAAAACACTAGCACAGGTTGCCCAGAAAAGTGGTGGATGCAACATCCCTGGAGACATTCAAGGCCAGGCTGGATGGTTCTGGGCAACCTGATCTAATTCAAGATGTCCCTGCTCATTGCTGCTTAGCTACTTAAATCTTTTTTCCCAGTACAGTGGAAATCACATGATGCAGACACTGTTGAAAATACTGCTCTATGCTTGAGGACAAGTGGGAATAAAAAAAAAAAAAAAAAAGAAAAGGAAAAGAGAGATGAGTGGTCAGACAAACATTCAAACATTTCCTATATCTCTCTGTGGTCAGAAAAGATGCTCAGAGAATAAAATTTGCCTTTGTATTTTCACAAGCTGATCATACACTTGAGCTTTTAGAAAAACTGTTTAAAGCAAAAACATAGGAGAAAAGAAAACTATATGGGACTGTAATTTCCTCAGCTTCCTCAATAAAGAGTGCATCTAGTATCTTTCTAAAGAAATACAAAAGCACTACTCTGAAGTTCATGCATTAGAATAGTGCCAATCTGTGCAAGAGACAAAGCTAAAAAACTTACAACACTCTTCCAAGACTGTAAAATTACTAAATTTCAAGTTACCACCACACACATGAACTTAAGCAAATACCAATTTTATATTCTACTTTAAGTGCTTAAAGATACATTTTCTTTCTGTTGTACAAAAAAAACGCAAAAACAAACAAACAAATCAGTTCACTTTTTCAACAAGACCTCTTCCCCCTCCCTTTGTCTCCCTCCACTCCCCAACCCCCGAAATTATGGTTATCAGCAGTTAAGAAGCAACAATACAGTGGTTGCATGCAAATGTCAAAATAAAACTATGCACTTTCAGGTGCGTTTCTGCAATAAGCAGACAGCAGAGTGACTAACCTTTACTTAGCAAAGGAGAAAGGAATGCATCTTGCATGTGTGGTCCATGGGATGAAACAGTGTCTATCTCTCTCTGAGAGGAGCTTATAGCGCCAAGCCAGCTGCGACTCCGAGGTGTGTTTGAAACCCCTGTGTCTGTTTCCGTGTTTACAAAGGTGTCTACAGACTGAGATTTTAGCAGCTGCTCCCCCATAGCTAAAAAAAAGAACCCACCAAAGAAAAGTCATGTAATCATCAAAAAGGAAATTTGGAAAGTTCTCTCCAGGTATTTCAGGAAGCTAAAATTTGTATTTAAGTCAATATTCAGTTAGTTTGCTGAGGGGTGACCAAAAGCAAATGAACACAGCAAGTAAGTATTTTAAGAATTTCTGATGAGCTTTTCTAGTCAGCAGTGGCATAAAAAAAATACCAGCTGATAAAGTGTTAGCATCAATAGAACTAAATAATGGTGCTGTTACTATCACAAAAAGAAAGGCTTGGCAGCTAGTATCAAGCCCTAAGAAGATAAGCTAGTGAACTGAGAGATTAATAATACAAAGGAGGTTTACAGCAAGTCCTCAAAATTCTCACCCATTAACATAAAGCAAATTTCAAATGTGAGAAACATTACTTTTTTTTTAAGAAGCTAA
Source organism: Pezoporus wallicus (assembly GCF_028554395.1). Lineage (NCBI taxonomy): Eukaryota > Metazoa > Chordata > Aves > Psittaciformes > Psittacidae > Pezoporus > Pezoporus wallicus. The sequence continues at coordinate 197,396 of NW_026636668.1, forward strand.
TCAAAAAGTCATCTAGATACTACATAAGAATGTTGATATAAGAAGGGCAATATCCATGTTCAACTCAACATCTGCACATCTGAGAAAAGCAAGGAACCAAAATAGTAATTAGACTACGCAAGAGATGCTGTCTGTGCTAAACAGAATCCTTTCAAAAAACACACCCTGTGTGAGGAAACTGTGCAGGTGGCAAGCCTCAGCCTGTTCTTTGCTGGGCTGAGGAACTAAGGACAGATTCAGACTGATGGGCACAGGACTGCAGGAGGGAAACCTAGTCTAAATCAATTCAGATTACAGCACCTGTCTTGTACTTTCCATTCTTGAAAGGTGAAGTAATGGATGAAGCTGGTATGACTGGCAATGGCCAGCGGAAATCCTTGTGGAGCTTTTTCAAAGCAAACACAAAATCCTCCACACGGGCAGCTCTGGCTCGTTCCTTGCACAGCCAGCCAATCAGCTCAAAGCCTAATTGAGCAGCAAAGCAACCAAGGTCTTTCAGCTTGATTTCTTCTAGCAGACGACGAGCATGCCGCCAGAGCATCATGTCAATATACATGTTCTCAGCACAGTCACTGTCTTTACTGCACCTGTAGACAGACCAGAGAGCAGTGACATTAAGACTGATTAAACAGCGTTGTGGCTGCTGGCCACAACCACAGAACATCAAGTGACCAGAGTAACAGTGGGAGCTTTCTATATACCAACAAAACCAGTTTCCACGATTCCTTGCTATGTGTGCTCTTTGAAGAATCCCACTGCTTCAACAGGTAAGTGAAATAAGGGAAGGAAGTTACAACAGCAGCAGTGTCTCTAGAGTACTGAACTACTAGCAGTGCAGAAAAGCAGTAAACGAGTGAAAAAAGGTAGATGTCATTGCCAAGTAACGTCTGAGAAACCAGTTTAGAGAACAAGTCAAGTATTTGCCTAGAACTCTTCCTATCAAAACTTTTAAGGCAGTTTTTTCCTATGGAAAATTACTAAATAAAAGCATTTGAATTTGTACTAAGATTGTTCTGAAGGTCTTACATCCGGGAAAAAAGCCAAACCCAAGATAATAATGAATCCCAGCTCAGTGCTGCTTCTGAACATTAATAACACAATCAATAGGAATTAATGACACAATCAATAGGAATTTTGCATACAGCAGTTTAAAAGGGATTCACCCCAAGGTATAAAAGGCTCTATTTATGGCTTGGCAACACACTGCTAGATCAGGATATGCATGCTATCACAGTGCAGCATATACTATGATGGTGCAGTACTGTGAGCTCTTCAAGATGTATCTTTCAGCAAAACAGACCCTTCAAATATAAAGCATGCAGTCTTACTAGCAATCATAAATTACTACATGTTCATCCAGTGGATTTCAAGGCTTTTGGACAGCAATATCCATGTAAGCGTGCATGTGTATCTACACATACAAACACACACGCACATAATTACATGTGTGAGAATATATTCTCCCAAGACTCAAAAGAAAGACACAGGTATTACAAGAGCTGGGAAAAGACAAATGCAGAAGGATGTGGAGGGAGGCTATGACAAACCTATCATATAATGCACTTCTATAACTCAAATTAGTGAGAGAGTACAGTATCTAACGAAGTGGGTTAGAAGAGGACATTACCACCAATTTACCTTTTTCCAGATGGGCCAGAAGGCATACTCAGTGTTTTTGTCAAATTAAATTTGCTATGGAGATTCTCTGCAGACTGGGACAAACTAATGCTGCGATGTCTGAAGAACTCAAAGCCACTACTTGAACTAGGTTCCTAAAATCAAGAAAAAAAGGAGCAAGCATGCTACACAAGATTAATCAAACAAGGCTGGATACTGGTATTTACTATTCTCCTCACAAACCTGAGTAGTTGGTGTTGCTGGTGGTGTCTCTGTTTCCCCAGAGCCAATGGCTTTAAGAAATCTGATCATATGACGACAAAGATCCCACTTTCCTTGCTCTAAGGCAGTATTAAACAGGAGAGTAGCATGTTGTCGGCTAACTGCTGGAACTTCCATATTCTGCAAGGAACAAAACATAATTCAGCCATTTGATTTTTGCCATCATGCAACAAAAGTCCTATTAAGTCAGGCCACACCATGTCACTTCCAAGTATACCAGAGATTAGAAGCAGCAAATTTCATGCTATTCTTTTTCTTTTTATGACAGTAAACTAACTACTTACATTGCATGATATTCTCCTCCCCCCCTTCATAACTGCACAATCTCAACAAAAAATTGTTACATTAAAAATTTAACATGCATAACTTTGTTATGACAAATTTTTAAATACTATAACATTGGTAAATATCACCCCTTCTGCAATGTATGCGGTATCATTACCTGTAGAATAATAAGGTAAGAGGCAGCTGTGTCCAAGTCCTGGGCCATTAAGCACTCTTCAAATAAGTCCTTTGGATTCCCAACAGCAGCAAAAAGGTAATTCCACAGGGCATATTCCGTCTTCCTAGCACAATGAACAACTGTCTGCAGGAAGAGGGGGAACTCTGTAATGAACTTCGCCACAGTGGGAAGCAGAGGGTCGGGAATGGGTTCCCGCGAGGTAGCTTCTTCTTCCAGCACTTCATGAAGCATCAGCTCTAGTACATGAGGAAAGTACGGTAATGTGGCACAGGAGTGGGCCAAAAGCAAGGCTTGTTCACCGAGGTTCCTAACCAAAAGCTGGCGTAAGATGTGATGGAGGTAGATCTGAGAGGTCCTCTCAACAATGGAGAAAGGAAAGAGAACCTCTAAGTGTTCTCTAGCACTGGTTTGAGTGTATAAACAGTCATAGAGCACAGTGTCATTAACAGCACCAAGAACCAAGGCATCCTCAAACAAAACAGCCAGTGGGTATATGTTGATGTGGAAAGGCAGCATGATCCGTCTTGACAGAAACGAATGCGGCTTTCGATGATCTCTGGGAAACAGGGGGAGCCAGACTTTCATACCTGATCCACCACAGCTGAGCCACAGAGCCTCCAGTAAGTGGCGCTTCTGTTTGTTGATCCTGGAAGTAGTCCACACATTTTCAACAGACTGGGCTAGGACAACTGGAGCACAAAAAGGCAGCTATGCAGGGGAGAGGGAAAAAAAAAATAAAAAAAAACCTGTTAGAATTCATTATTCCTTCCCCCCCTCCTTTTTTTTTTCTCCCAAAACATCTTACTAAGAACTCTTTTTTTTTTTCAAGTAAGAACTGCTCTCTTCCAACAAGTTACTCCTAACTGCCCCCTTGCACCTAGGAAAACACCACTTAACTTGCATTAATTCAAAAGACAATTCTTTCTTTTTTTTAAAGCTCCTTATACTTAGCCAGGAAGCTGAAGGAGTGAGAATAAGGGTGGAAAATAAAAACCTACTCTCTGCTTCATCAGTTAGCTCAAGAGTTCAATCTAGAACTGACAAAAGCCCTACAAACACCAAATTTGCTACTGTTTGAGCTGCAAACAACTCTTCATTGAAATTTTTCCATTTTCATTCTCACAAAGTACTTATTTAATGTAAAAGTGTTGCTCTTCAGCACAGAAAACTTGACAAATTCAGTCACTGATTTCTACTATTGTTGGTTTTAGGAATTTTGTAAACACAGTCTGGAAAGAAATTTTTAGGTTCCATAAACATACAGAACAGCTTTAGATAGATTGGAGATTTTCTGTCATTACTGCATGTCAAATTTTGCACAGGACCTTTATGCTTAAAACTTGTACCTTTCACTGCAATACAGGTAGTAAATACTTTAGTTTGACATCCACACAGTTAAGTACTCACATTTCAGATTTTTAGAGAAAAAAATAAATCACAGGAGTAGTGATTTACTTCCAGCCTCTAAATGCAAACTCTGCTTTGCATTATAGAACTCTCTTCCTCACGCCTGGACCACTCCTTCCTACAACTTCTTTACTGACTGACGTCTTAGAAGCCATATGCAGGATCCCACAAACATTTACTCACATGCTTCCTTTGATTAGGATTATTATCCTTATCTCGTATCTGGGGTCCAGATCGATCCCTTTGCAACATGATGAGTTGTCCTGCTAAGTTCAGCATAATGCTTTCAGCCTCACAAGCCTAAAGATTAAAAAGTATTATGCAACTTAAGCTTTTTGAACACATCATTTCACACATAACCACAACACAAACCAGGAATAAGCAGAGTAAATTAACTGTACTGCCATACAGACATGACTACACCAAATTCAGTGCAGAGTGACTCAGAAAAAAACAAGAATTAAAAAAACAAGAATTACCTACAGATTAATTTATGTAGTTATTGTGTAATAGAGTAAATAATAGAAGGTTTTACTGTTCACTAGACTCACTGAATGTGTTTATTAGACATGCACTTTTTCTAACTATGTATCTTGGCATGGGCAAGCCATCAGCCTTTTAAGAAAAATAAAGCTCTGTATTCTTATCAGTATCACCACTATGATTGCCAGTATCTTGACTTCAAAGACAAACACTGGTACAAAAGCCAAAAAGAGTTGAGCCAAAAAGAGTGTAGCCACACTTGTACAGCAACTAGAACTTTCAAGAAAGAGAAGTATTCTTTTTAAAGATTTATCTCACAGTTGCTTCATGTTAATTTTAAACCAAGTCACTGGAGTTAATAGCATACTGTATTACGAAGTTTAGTTTTAAAACACCTAGAGGTAGAGGTAGGTAGAGCACCTGTATGGTAACTGTGCAGCACCAGGGGTTAAGATCACTAACAGGTAACAACACTGCAGACAGATACACTTTGCTAAGTCAAACACATTGCTTTGTCTACAGTGCAGTGTCATATTGATTGTTAAAATTAATGCTTCTCTTTGATCAAATGGATTGACAAGGTTTGAAGATCCAGGTTCTTAGAAATAAAAGGGGTAGTATTTTTTTTTTGTCTGAAGCTGAGTTTAAAATGCTACTGGTCCTCTAAAATGTTTCAGCTGCTTTTTCTCAAAATTTGGAAACACTATAGGGCAGGTAGTTCAGGAATAAGGACACTGTCTCACTGCAAGATGGACGAGAAAACCACAAGCATGCTGCCTTTTATGCACTTGTCTAAGATCCTCCGTGAGTTTCAGAAAATGTATTCAACACTGTGGAACACTAAATGAGAATGAATTCAAATAAGGAAGCACAAAACTTCAAATTTTACGTCTGTGCTATTGCTTCCCTACCTGCCAGTGTCTTTAGCATGTGGAGAAAAAGATGCACCTTCAAATGTCTACAGGTCTGCCTCACAGACAATGCAACTTCCTAACTATCTTACGGTAGCTGCTCTAATAAAAAAAATACACACTCCATGCTGCAGTTGCTTAAATAGTTTGGCTTAATTTGTTTACACCATAGAGAGAGAAAAAAAAAAATACAAGTTGTCTTTGCACTGTGATTTCAGTGGCCTGAATAAATTTCGGAGTTTGGACAGGGCCTCACCTTCACACATTAGTCATTGTTTAGCTGTTGGCCTATCTCCTGAGTTACTAGTAACTAGTAACTAGTGGGAGAGATTTTCTCACTTAATTTTAGTGTAGCAAGAAATTCAAGAAATTGACTAGAAATAACCTTATATGGTCGTGGGTGTGTCGTTCCCCCCCCCCCCCCCCATTTATTCTTGAGTAATGGACCCTGTGCTGCAAGAAAGTCATACACTAATGCCATGGATTATTCTGGTGTTCAACTTTTGATACGTAACAGAGATACATAGCCTTGACACAGTTAAATTTTGTTTGTCCTACAAGATTTGAATCCACACTTTACAAGATGACAAAACAAGATATGAAATAGAAGTAAGAGTCTGGGGTTTATTTCTACACATCCCCACCCTCAATTCATACATAAGATGCCTATATACCAAGCAACAGAAAAAACATGTTCTGCATTTTACCACATGAAAGAACCACTGATCTATGATTCATTTACCAGTCAGGTAACCTTTGAGGATTAAGCTAAAAATTCCAGGCACCGATTCTCTTAATTTTGACCACTGTTACCTGCTGAGGCATCTTCAAGGTGATGCCAGTCTCTGTCCTCACTGATGTCAATGTAACAGACACTACAAGAAAAGGATGAGGAATATACCGAGACATAGACACTTCTTGAAGAACTTGGATACTGGCAGTAGGGTTAAGACTGAAAAAAAAGATTACTACACTTAGCAATTTTAACATAAAATTAGTATCTTGAAGTAAACCTAATGAAAATAAGCAACTTAACCTCAGCAAACAGTTCACTCTGCAGACCAAAATCACAGAATGGTTAGGGTTGGAAAGGACCTTAAGATCATTTCATTCCAACCCCGAGCCAAGGGCAGGGATGCCTCACACTAGATCATGTCACCAAAGGCTCTGTTCAACCTGGCCTTGAACATTTTCAGGGATGGAGCAATGACCTTCCTCTAGCCAGGAATCCCACAGGCCCACATATGTACTATACATAGAATTACCAAATTAACCTAAGCTGGGCTACTCCATCTTGATAGTTCTGGGGAATATAGCCATGAGTGTTCAGACATTTCAGAATAAGACTATTCACCCTTCAATAAGGGAGTTTCAGGAATTGGATTTTTGTGGAGTTTTCTTCGAAGAGCACTGAAAATATTTTACTCTGAAGTGGATAAACAGCTTGCTTTCTGATAAATGAAAAGGTCCCTTCTTGCTGAAATCAATGCCGTAACTGTAGGAAAAATAACCTGCTTGGGCACTTCAAAAACTATGTGGGAATCTCCTCCTTTAGTTCACTAACCTTAACTGTCTGAGTTGGCTCAGACAGTTGGCTCTTACATTGCTGCTGCTTTTGCCCCAAAATAGCTCCCCACAAATGAACTTCTCCTCTATCTTTGCTACGCCACCACCCCCCTCACCTGTTCAAACTTCTAATGTTATAAATACTTTTAATAAAAATTATTCAAATATGTGGGTGCCTTTTAGGAGCTTTTTACTTCTATTTACGTTCAGTTTTCAAGTTCCTAGAAGCTAGGACATATTTGTACAGACAGCTGGAAACATGCATACCTCAGTCACTGCCTCCAAAGCTAATGCGCATATCTTTAGGCATGCAAGTGACAACACTCATGAACTATCACTTCTGTGCACAGGTAACACTCAGACCTCTGTATTTTAAAAATCTGACTCCACAAGTCATCAAACAACTTTGTATTATAAGAATTTACTCAGAACAGATTTACCAGCGATTTTAAAGCATTTTAGTACTGACACTCACCCTTCAGGCCTTCTCTCAATACTGTAAAGGCAAATGGAACAATCTGCTCTGAACAATATTACCATGTCCCGGAAGACACTCAGTAGTAATGTGTCTGCTTGCACTTTGGTGATGTGCGCAAATGCATTGTCAAGATTGGATGTTCGCAGGTAGATTCTCAGCTACAAGAAAAAGAAGTAGTTTGAATACAGGTTCTGCCTACCCACAGACTAATAATAATTGCACATTCAATTACTTTCTTTTTCGCAGAATGGGTGTCAGGACACATTATTATGAGTCAGCAAGACACATTATAGGGTTTTTGTTTCATCAAATGTTTTGTCCATTGCATTATATTATTGCATCCAACGTGGTTAAAGAACAGCAGAGCCAAAACTGAAGTAATGAACAACAATCATAAGGAAGGAGTTTTATTCCTTAGTTTTAAAACGCAAAGAGTAAGCACAGCTCTTCTGCCCATCTAATTTAAAACCTTACAAAAGTGTCACAGAAACTGTAACTAGATACCTCAAACAGGTTTTGTGCTAACATGCAAAAATGTCACAAAGTTTTCAGAACAATGAGTAGATTCACGGTAGGTAGTCAGCAGAGAATTATTTACATATGAATGAATGATTTCTGAAAATGACCAAAAGCCACCTATGTATCAATATTTCATATTTACAATACTACTACAGAACACATCTGATATTCTAAACATTATTATTTTACTTTGAAAAAAAATACTTACCTCTTCCTGACGATCGTTTAAATTATAACATGCAAGAACAATGAAGTCATTCCACCATGCTAAGCCACCTGTTACCATCATATTTTGCTCCTGAAAAGAAAAAAGCACAAAAATTACATCTACATATATTTTTATATACTTATAGATGTACATTATACTTACAGACGTACATTCCATGGGTTATTTCCGAAAGCCATACATGAGCTATAGCTTTACCAATAACAGCAAGGTATATATGTATACATATATATGTATATATGGAATTTTGTTATTTTAAAAAAACAAAGTACTGAAGAATAACATGTGAAGGACAAATATTATCTTACAAAACACAGAACCACAGTTCCTTATCCTACTGGCATCCATGAATCAAATTAGCTTTCTGCTTCTGCCCAGAATTTACAAGCTTGGCATGCAAAGCTGTGTCTCACACAAACACGTAAGGCACATGGGAGTGTCTGCCTAGATGCACTCAGATTCAGAAACCTTTTAATAATGAGACACATATTATTGCGCCAAAGCCACAACATGAGTGTTTCTGACATTTTACAAAACACACATGCAAAACCAGCATCCCTAATCCCAACTGTGCCTACAGGTTGTTTATGTGAAAAAATATATTTTTGAATTTTCTCCAAGAGTCACATTACAACTAAACCAACTTTATTCAAAGTACCGTAACCACTGACCTGCGTAATGTTTCCAAACAGCTTCCATTTTTTGGTGAGTAAAGAGTAATGTGCAAAACCAAACTTGCCAACAACAGCTACATTCTGTCCAAGCTTGTCAATCGCTGAAAACTATAGAAAGAGATGGAACTTATTTAGAATATATATTCCATCCAAGTATATCACTGCAACGTAATATAATGTCAGAGTCAAAACCTGTAAAGTATGTGCCTGTTTTCTACTTTACTGTCCAAAACATATTCTTCTTTATGTAATTTAAAATAATGATTTCACCTTCCAGCACTCATCCAACCCTAAGGGACAGTTATAAAAACACAGTACTTTTAAAGAACCAAGAACATATTCTTAAAATAACTCACCCTTATAGGCCAGTTGCTCTCTAGATATGTACTATGAATCTAAATAAATCAAAAAGAAAACAAAAGAAAATGAAAGCCACATAACTATACCATTAAAAGCATTAAATATATATATATACCATAAGCACCGTTAAAGTAGTGATGACTTCTAATGTTCTAAAGTAATCTGTAAAACGTCCATGTTTTGCCAGAACACTGGCTTTGACATTTTTAATGTTGTGGTTTCTTTTTTAAATACAATTACTTCCCTCCTGCCCTTGGTCTGATACAGGGCAGAGAGGTGTTCTCATTACCCAGTCAGTGGCTGTTCTCATAGTTATGTTGCTCCCCACAGTCATTCCAATTGTTAGTTTTACTCCTACACAGAATGAGGATTTCCCCCTCCTATGACAGTTCCAGCTGTCAGGTCAGCTAAAGAGGAAATTCAACAGTATCTAGAACCTGACATACATGCCTAGAGTCAAATTCTATTTAATAATACTGACTCATTTACCATGTAAAACACAAAATCTTAGGACCTTTTGGAATCCTCTATTTAGAAAAATACATGCCAATTCAAGCATGGAGCACACACTAGAATTACAGATTAAAAGTTATTTAATTTTTCCTCTGTATTACAGAGAAGATAAAATCTGTCCCATTACTGCCCTTGGAAACACCATCTTCTCTGCAAGATTGATAGTGTGGTGTTCTAACTACATGTTTAAACAGATGCCACCTAAGACTGCTTGAAAATACAGCCAAAGTCTTTATTTCTCAGTTGAATATTCTTAAAGCAATTTGTATAAACAGCAGAACAAATCCCTAAAGGATTTCTTGCATATTGTACTTATTCTCCCTTTCAAAGCACAGGAAAGTAATTTAACCACTTCCTGAAGTTAAAAAGACATTTAGAATTTTATTTTTTTTATAACTGGCTAGGTTACAAACTCCCTGCCACAAGGCTGAGATTCCTTTACCAGTAACAAAAAGCTGTATCAGGAGAAACCCAGGAGGAAATAAAAAGACAATGACCTCATACTAAAGGAAACTGGTGACAGAGTGATGAGATCAGCTGCAAATTCCAGTCCTATAAACACTCGCAAGCAGAGAGCACATATGGGCAAGCAGCAACAATTACCTGTACAACATGCCAATGCCTATGTCCTAGTAAAGTGCTTAAACCCTGAGAATCTAAACTGCCATCTGAAAATGGGCCTCTTTCCCTGGTAGGCTTATGCTCAGAGTGTGAAGTATTTCTGGAACTCTGAGCCTGTGCTGCATCTCCACAGTTCAAATACAAGCGATCTTCTCCTTGAAGAAGGACTTGTTCCTGGTTACTCTACATTAAAACAAAACAAGAAAACAAAAGCAACCCTGAATTCCATGTACAGAAAACAAAGGAAAACACATGATAGAATAACAGGCTCTATATAAATACTATGAAAAATAAGCTTTAAGGCAGTTCTCAGTTTTTGTATCACTATGTACTAGTAGCTTTTATGTTACAGTATTGCATAGCAATATTTTCAAAGCATGATTTTAAGATTCTATGATAGAAAATGAAGACCAGCCTAATGGCTGCAAAAGAGACTTAAAACCTGCTAAGAGAGAAATTCAGAAGTCACCTGAAAACTGCTCTAAAGTAAAGATATATTTATCAAAAACTTACCATACAAGGATTAACAGTGAGAGCACTCTTGATGAAATGAAACTGAAGAATACCAAATTGGCAGGCTTCGTTATATGTATCTCTTTCAGGCTTGATGTTCGAAGAAGAATTCCCATCAATAACCCACAGATGATACCCTTCTGATCCCCAAGTCTGAATATAAAAGAGTAACAATAATAAAAACCCACACCAGCACCATATATTCTCAGAAAATAAGAATTACAGAAACTTACTGTAACTGATCTTGCGATAGACATGAGTCTGGTAAAAAAACACTTAGTGTTCTCAAAGGTATCAGAGGAATCACAAATAACCCATAGCAGTAAAATCCACTAACAATCCAGCCTATTTTTTTATATTACAAGTATTTATTAAATGAAAGTAACTGCAAGACATCCACACAAGTAATTAAGACTGCTTAGTGTGCAGGTTAAGGAACTAAAAAAATCCATAATTCAGAATCAGGTATGAAAAGATCTTTATCCCCGAAGTCACATTGGTGGTTTATTCATTAAATTCAATAGTATCAGAATATCTGGGGTTTTAAATGGCACATTGTACTGTTCTTGCAAATATATATATAAATATATACATATATCAAATTGGGATTCCAGTTTAAAATTTATTATCTTCATAGCAAATAGGCTACACATTAAACAAAAAAAATCAAATGCTTTAAAATTATTGTAAATAATTAAGCATAATTTGTAAAAGAGGTCTTGAAGATTGCGCTTGATACTTATTACATCTTCTGATTTGACAGACTAGAAGGATTTCTCAGCAATTACTTTGTATTAAAACAGCAATTAAGTTTCTCTTGAATTCATATTCTGAGTTAAGCTACTTCAACGCCAAAGGTAAACTAGTAATTTTGGGGAAGTAAGTAAGTTTACAGTTAGTGTTTTTCTCTGTCTCACTGTACTCTGAAATACAGCATGAAATTAAAAAAAAAAAAGAAAAAAGAAAACAAAAAAGAGACAGATAAAACAAAACCAAGTGTTCACTGTTAGCAGCAAAAGCAAAACCAAGAAAATGCATGTCATGCACACTTCACAATCAGGCACACACATGGCAGAGGACATAGGGAAAAATCAGCTGTCCCTTTTTTCTTCTTCCTTCAATACAATATTTTTGTGAAAAAGTGTAGTAAAGGCATCTTACCCTTTGAAAGTAACAGAGCTAAAGAAAGCCAGTTTGATTTTCTGAAAGTGTTTTACTAATAATTTTAAAATTATTAGCCATCCTATTACTATTTTTACATTCATAGTTACCATAGAACTGATCTTTAGAGGATCCTTTTTGGCACCATCAGACTGATACCTTAAAACCAGAACAAAACAAGTTTGAGTTTGGAAATAAATTAATCAAAATAAGAAATTACCTTCCTATCCTTATACTGTCAAATGGTTCAGTACTGAATCTCACCTGAAACTATAAAGCGTGTTTGATACATGACACTGCATAAAAGGCTATGCTAGACATCTGACAATTGCATTAACTGTTTGAGTTGTGATCTCTGGACGTCAGCACATTTTCAGCAAATATATACTAGCACTGAAGTAATTTTAGTATTTGCCTACTAAACCCTGTCTTTAGGGTAATCTGCTTTTATAGCCAAAGAGATGACTGCAAAAGAAAATACATTTTTTTTATATTCAAATGATTCCCTCCTAAATATTATTCAATTATTCCAATAGCTAAGAAATTATAATGGAAAAGGATTTTAAAAAGCTAATTCAGTGAATTAGTTTCTAATTAGCAGACAGTGATTAAAAAAATAAAAATAAAGGTTTCTAATAAAATATGTTACAATTTCATTAAAGATACTCACGCAAAATCACCTCCTAAAGTACAGATAAGTTGAGCACCAAAAACACTCCATAAGGACAAGCCTCCACATTCCCAGGTCACCATCACAACACAGCTATCAGGTGACCATCTGATTAGTTTAACAGGTCCTGTTTTATTCCAAATATCTGTTTAAAAAACAGACAAAAAATTACATATGAAAAAAATAAATGCCCTTGAACTGCTTTCACCATAAGAGTAGAGACAAAAATACATGGAAGTATGTATTTCATTTTTCAATTAACTTTTTTGCTGGATTCATCAAACTGACCATCTCAAAATGAATAGGCAACAAATAAAGAATTCTTATTTCCTTTCCAATACATGTTTGGTTTCATAGGAAACTAAGAGTACATAAAAACAGACCAGAAATAAACTGTGCTATGACAAAACTACAGAAGTGTAATTCCAGTAAAATGATTTTTAGGACAAGAGAAGATTTTCTATTCACTCTTGAAACCTCTTCCTTTGCCACTTAGCACAACTATAAAGCTCTGTTATTTACAAATTTGAATTTTCTGTTGAAACCTAACAGGCATATATATTTTCAGTTAAGGATGCAATTCACCCACTTTGTATGTTCCTCACTCAAAGCCTGCAATACTCATCACTATTGATGAAAAAATCCTACTGAGATTTTGTTCTGCAGTTGAGGCAGGGATTCCTCAATTTTTTTCTGTACCCTACATGGCAATTGTTACAAGTTAATTCCAACCTCTATTATACTCATTATCAGTTTTGACAATAACCTCTCATTTTCTCAGGTGAATAATGGAAATGTAATGTTAAGACTACATGTGGGAACTACTAAGATGCGCACCGTTTACAAACCAGAAGCAGCACTGCTTGTAAACTGCTAACTCTGATTCAAATCTAGAAAAAATAACAATCCCAAACCAAAACAAAAACCCAACCCCAGACCCTCACATATGGAACACATCCAAAAGTCAGTTAAATCCAGGCAGCTGAAAGAACAAGGGCGCATTACAGACATGCAGGAGTAAATACTAACTCCATTAGTGATAATGCAAACAACAAATAGTTGTTACCTAGCCAAGGATAAAAATATTTTTTAATACCCTAAGACCAGCTGGAAAATTCTAGCAATGAAAGTAACTCACCAGGATATTGTTTTGGTGTCAGCTCCAATTTATGAGAAAACTGCATGGCGCCAGTGGTGGTATCTACAGTATAAACCTGCACAGAGCCGCTGGAAGAGATTACACATGCTTTAGACAGCAGCCCATTTAGATTTCTCATCAGTTTCAAGAGATTAATAAAACTTGCTTTTTTTCTCAACAATACCAAATTTATTTAGAACAGAAACATTGTGTCAAGTAACACTCAAAAAACTCTATGAAGCATATTTTTAAGATACTTCACAGAAAGCCGTGGAGGACCCAAAACACGAGCCCTAAAATAACCAATGCTCTAGGACTGTTTCATTCTCTGAAAATACAGATACACACACAATTCACATATATTTATGGCTTCCAACTGCAAGACAGCCAATGAGAAAAGTCAGTATTTGCTCAGTGCTAAAGTTTCATTAGGACTGGACTAATGGATACTAAGAACAATGAATTACAGTAACTATTCTGTTTCAAACACCAACACACTATATTGTTACTACAACTATTTTGCAACCAAGAATACTACTTATTAAGAAGATAGTCAAAGACTAAACTACCCAGACCTTTTGAAATGCTCTAAAAAACCAAATTAAGACAATTAAAAACAAACAAACAAAAAAAAAACACACAAAAAAAACCACCTGCACTCTAGACGAGCTAAAGCAGTATTATACAGGAGAAACTATCCTGAGGAGTAGTAAGCAAAACAGTGCAATTAAAGGCACTTCTGCAACATTTAATTTCTAAATACAGTTATTCAAACAGGCAACATTTTTCCTGAGGAAACCAACACTTCACAGATCATTTTCTCAGTTGGGTGTGAGAGTGCTGATTCTTGCCCATTATTATTAACTGCTTAAAACCAAATTTATAATCCTGCTGTGAGATTAACTGGGACAGCAGCACTTCCCAACCCTCACCACTGGGCCATCCACCTTTTTATTTTTTCCCAAATGTCAACAGCAAGCGTCAGTTTCAATTGCAGTTCAAGTAAGCAATAATTTCTTTCCTTTCCCCTCCTACCTTCCTGACACATCAGATTATACAATCTCTAGAAAGGCTGATCATTTTCATCTTTGCAGCTCTTGCCTTACAACTTCATAAAAAGACACTGGTATTTAAGCTTGACAATGAAATAATTTTTTCTCCCCATTGATCCAGACTTACAAAACTTACTTAGCACATCCAAATGCCATTAGCCTGTATTTGTTATTTACTGCCACGCAAGTTCCATCAATCACATCTTGTGCCCAAACACCATGAAGCTGCTGTAAAGAAAGGAATTCATAGGTTTTCTTGTGGTTTGTTTTTTGTTGGCTTTTTTTTTTTGTTGGCTTTTTTTTTTTTCTTAAACAATGCTTGGAAAAGATTCATGTAAAACAAATCCTGAAGTATGCTTGTCATTATGAGAAAAAGTAGACTTGATTGTGGCTCAAAGGTAGAAATAGCTCCTATGATACTCTGCCATAGGGGAAAACACTTCTTACCACCTCACTTATAACTAGCAACACAGGCATTCTGTCACAGAAACAGTAAGAAGATCTAAGAACTACAGTAACATTTTGAAGCAATAACCGAAAATTAAATTTACTTTCATAGACAGGGACTAGCGCTAGAGCAATCTAGTTCAAAATTTGGTATTAAATATATAGTCTTGTTTTATGCTATCCTTAAGCAGCTGCTAAATTTTAGTTACCTTGCAGCTGAACAGAATTTAAAGTAGAAAGCTAAGTGAAATGCAGAGACCAAGTAAAAACACATGTAATGCAGAGTACATGATAGAAATAGTAAAGGAAATATACCTCAGCAGTTAATCTACTTGACATTGGTGTAATGAAACCAACTCTGCCATCATTAAAAACGACCGCAAAACCATCAAGCGTAGCACAGTATTCCATATCTCTGATATAAACATCTTCAAAGCCCAAAAATGAACCTGCTGAGAAAATACCAGTAATTTAAAAAATTGAACACAGCAATATTGCAAACCCAGACTTTACAATTGTTTACTTATTACTTCACAGGAAAAAAATTTAAAAGGCTATTTTGTTCACATTTACAAAAGGCTTTTCTTATCCTGCTTGAGAACAGAGGTAATATTTTATATTAGACAGTATTTCACTTATAGTTAACTACCATAAGCAATAAAACCCTCCAAAACCTACCTCGAGAAGACTGCAGGTCCACAGAAAATGGAACTGTACACAGATTGATGGCCTTCCTCCCATTGGTCATACCATCCCAATGAACAAGATGGAGAAATCCATCAGCAGTAGCAACAAGGAGATCTTCTAACATGGACTGCAAACTAACAAACATACTTGTCATTCTCAAAAAACCTGCATATCCTACCAATACCACAGAAAAATCAATTAATGTAATAAACACCGTACTACTCCCTCCTGTCTCAGCAACTCCATTAAGAAGTTACATCAAATAAGTTTCAAACTAAGTGCCTAAGTCCTCTAGACAGTAAAGGTACAAAGCTAACAAAATATAGTATGCACCTCTGTTTTTCTCCGGGAACCAAAATTCATGAACAGTTCTGTACTGTTGCAGTAATTGTTTAACTGGGATCTGAACTACTTTTGAAGAACATAAGACATTACTGGCAACAATTCACCTACAAAATTACTGATATTGCCTAGGTTGTAAACAATCCACAACACTTTCTTACCCATGGTCTAAGATCACTGATGAAGCAAAAATTAGACTTTTCCTAACTCCTTCCCCAAACACCTCCAAAATTCTGAAAACTACTGTTAATCTACCTGTGTGCAGGTAAAAACCTGCAGCTTTTCAGGAAAGCTTTTTCCAGTATATACATTGATTTTCTCCTATGAGGCCTCTTCCCATACTGCACTGTGTTACTTTTCCACTCCACCCCAATGCTATAAGGTTTCACAAACTTTTCACACGCAACTACTTAGCATGTTCAAAGCTTACTTAAGGCAGAGAGTCACCACAAAAAAAAACCAACAAAAACCAATAGGTAAAAAAAAGCTTTTTCAGGACAAATAGGACCCCTCTGCAGGCAACTGGAGAAATGCTGAAATGCTACATACAGTTTTGCTCTTATGCACCTATGTCTCCATGAAATCTCTAATCCATACTTTGAGCCCAAGTACAAACACATTTATAGTAACATAATGAATACTTGTATATAGCACATATAAAATACCAGTACAGCCAAGCACAGACAGAATTCTTACACAGCAATTTACTTTCTCACCTCCTTACAATTACTTTCAATAAGTATTTGTCCCTAGTATGAGCAGGTCTAAAAATTTACTAAAAGTTTACTCCATTCAATTTTCCCATCACTTTTTAACAAGTACCCTCTACATTCAAAAAAACTCTTAACATGTAACCAGGGAACATACCACGTGATAGAGGCTTGCAAGTCCAGCACTTTCTTCATTTCTAGACTTAATGAAGGAGCACATTGCTCTTCCTTATAGTGTGGGGTTCCCTTCAGATGTGGGCTTCCTCTAAAATAAAAAGAAAAATACTGCACTTGAAAAAAGATGTCCCTCAAAAAATACAACAGTAACAGACTTGCATTCCCATGGCTCCCTGCCACACCCCCCATATATATACATATATATATATATATATATACACACACACACACACCCTAAACATTCATGCACAACCTGCCACAGGCAGCACTTGGTATCTAGGATATAGTTTTAGTGCAAAAAGTTTCGTCTGCCAATATCATCCTATATGCTATAAAGAGTATGTATACAAAATAAGACAATGAACAGAGAATGAACAAACCAATAGCTGTGTAGCCCATGTTAAGAAAATAAGTGATATGTATTCATGCAAATTCTGGTACAACAGAAATGGTATTCAACTGTTTCCGTTAATTAAATAGGTATTGAATTTTTAAGGATCTCCAATTAATTCTTTACCCAGGTACATTACAGATATTATAACCTCCAAAATGTTCATGTTCTTCAGTTCCTTTTGCCAGATCAATATTTATATTACTAATTTAGCATGCATAACCCAACAGGTACACATTTATTACAATAATTCTTAAGAATATATGTCCCTATAGCAAATTAACAATAAACCTAAGAATTGCTAAGAAAAGAGATGATTGAGCACATTCCTTCACATAGACCATAACACATTATCATTTTATAGCAAAACACAAATATAGTATTTGTTAATTCTTTGATATACACCTTATGCAGCAAGAACAAATATATATATATAGCTAAGGTAGGCCCAAGGCAACCTTTGACATTCTGCAGTTAGCAGATGGAAGTAGTACTATCTTTCCAGAACAAAGCCATGGTGACTATGCAGGATTGTAGAGAAAGATGAGAAAAAACAGTGTAAGGCTAGTTAATCTGGCATCCACAGAGGGGGTAACCTGTATAAACATTAAATTATTAAAATGTTTGGTAACTACAAAATATGGCTGTCTTGGGAAAGAACAGGCCTTCAGGTAAGCTCTTGCGGACTGACAAGAGGCCTGAAATAAAAAGGTGACTAATACTAGCACTGTGGGTTGTTTTGTTTGTTCGGTTGGGTTTTTTAACAGTAAATGAGGCTGCATTTCTTAAAGTTCACGAAGCCACATCCACCTGATTTGGCCTGATATTTTTTTAGAGTCAGGGATTTCAAAGGTAAAAAAGTATAAAAAAAAAATCGTTCAGGATTAATTCCTTCACTATCTGCAAAGCAGTATCACATCCTAGGGATGAAACACCTGCAAAGCCCCAGGTGCTTGGAGACATGTCTTTCAAGCCATGTAGACATACAGGTCCTGACGTTATGCTCCTAGATAGTAGAGCAAGATGAAATGACTCTGGAATCAGTGATAAAACTGAATCCTGTAAGCAAACAATGAAAACTGAGAGTAAAGAGGTTGTTTAATGTCTATGCACAAACAACACACTATGTAACATGCCTGTTGTAACTGACTGAGATACATAACCAAGCATAAACACAGTTTCTCCACAGCTCAACCTTTAAAGCCAGAATAGGAACAGCAGGGTTTAAAAGATATCTTTTCCTGGAAGAGAAATTTCAAGTCTCCATGTGAGTAGGCTTCTTTTTCTTTTGACATGCTTGATAAAAACAGTTTACAAGAGTAGTTGAATATTTGCAGTTTCATGAGCTAGGGGCAGCAATTTTTTTACCACCTGCAGAGCCACCATCATCATGATTGAAACTCCCAAAATATCAATATGTTAATTCACTGCTTGTGACTACATCAAACTCGTCAATTCAAAAAGAAACCCTTACTATGGGTGCGAATGAGGCACAAAAGCACACTCCATACACAGAGCTCACATCTGTATGAGTCAGCCTTACTAGTTAAGTTACTTTGACCTTTAAATGAAGAATGTACACCGCTGACGAAAGCAGGAAAGAATGTTTGGCCTGGGTTGCCACATCAGCATCTGCTACACTTGCAGCCAAACTTCAAATAACTCATTTTTGCACAAGAATTGAAAGAGACACATTCCAACAACCAACCAGCTGCATGTCAAAACAAATACAATCACTTCTATTCACACAGCATCTGTTACGGTAACTAAGACTGTGAATAAAATCTCCTAACACACAGCACTGAGAGTATCTCCCAGTGCATCTGCAATCCAAGAAAGCCCCAGTCATGGCAAGATTAGGAATGCCAGGCTGGTTTTTAAAGGTAGAATACAAGTGTTATGGGGAGGTTCCATACCTGACATTGAAGAACTAGGTGTAATTTTAGTATCACCAGTTCATTCTCTGTTCCCTATTTAGCATGTCATTACTGATAAGCTTGTTTGCATAAAACAGCGCACTATACAGTGCAACAAAATGTCTTTCATGTGTTGAAAGCCTACATAACTGTAACACATGAATCACCCTTTAAACATGGGTAATCAGGAATGGTAAATATAAGTCTACCTGTCCTGGGTTCGTAGCAGTCATTTTTCTCCTTAGTAGCTGGTACAGTGCTGTGTTTTTGACTTTCAGCCAGCGAACAGTGCTGATAACACTGATGTTTTCAGTTGTTGCAAAGTCATGTTTGCTCTGACCAAGGACTTTGTGAGTCTCATGCTCTGCCAGGGAGGAGGGGAAGCCGGGAAGAAGCTGAGACAGGATACCTGACCCAAACTAGCCAAAGGGGTATTCCATACCACAGCACGTCATGCCCAGTATATGAACTCGGGGGGAGTTACCCAGAAGGCCCAGATCGCGGCTCAGGTCAGGCTGAGTATTGGTCGGCAGGTGGTGAGCAGTTGTATTTTCTTCCCTTGATATTCCCCTTATCATTATTATTATTGCTGGTAGCAGCAGTGGTGTGTGTTATACCTTAGTTACTGGACTGTTCTTATCTCCACTCGTGGGAGTTACATTTTCGATTCTCCTTCCCATCCCTCTGGGAGCAGGGGAAGGAAGGGGAGGTAGGGGGTGAACAAGCGGCTGCATGGTTCTGAGTTACCAGCTGGGCTTAAACCACACTACCTTAAACAGCTTGCCCTCTTTCTCCGAACTCCCATTTGCTCAGTTTTCCTCGCATTATCCCTTTTCTGCTGTTCAGTTCTAACCTGATTTCACCAAAATGAAAGAGGAGCCTATAAATGAGTGAATTGTCAAAATTCTTAGCATGATTTTTTTTTTTTTTTTTTTTTTTTTTTTAAATTCATTTGATGTTACAGGGAAAGAT
Organism: Pezoporus wallicus; assembly: GCF_028554395.1. NCBI lineage: Eukaryota > Metazoa > Chordata > Aves > Psittaciformes > Psittacidae > Pezoporus > Pezoporus wallicus. Next base: position 217,692 of record NW_026636668.1, read on the forward strand.
CTTGTTCTGGATGCAACTGAACCTGTTAGAAAAAACTGTAGGTTCAAACTATGATGCAAAATGCAACAATGAAAAAATGGAGAAGAGTATTTAAAAACCCCAATAAAAGAAAACAACCTAATAACAAAAAACCCCACACACATTAACCCCCACTCTCACCAAACAATAAATCTAAATTCAAGTAAGACGTACCAGCATGCCAAAGCGCAGTCAGCTAACCTCTGCGATACAGATATGAAGAATTTCCTCTGAGTGTGTTATCTGGCATGGGAGAAGGTTGAGGGAGGAAACAGGACACCAGCCAGCTATTTTTTGTAGCAGCGTAGTACTGCACTCAGGTCCTTCACTACACGCACAGTGGTTAAGTGATACAGTATAATCCAGTCAAAACTCAGCCAGAAATATCATTACCAGACATAGTCTTTGCTAACAGAAGCAACTAAGAAATACTTACAAAGTTAATTACAGCAGAATCTGAAAGGATGTATTTAAGGACTTCTTCATAATTTGTAATTAAAGTATTTAATCATTTAGTCTGTTCCAAGAAATTCAAAGTAATGCTTTGGTTTTTCAAAATAATGCATGCTGTTTTCTGCTTATCACTGGAGAATTCTATTCAAGGATCACCTGCTACAAGCTCAGGAGTGTTGTATCCCAACCAGAAGGAAGTGCAGCAGGAGGGCCAGGAGACCTCCTTGGATGGATAAGGAGCTCCTGAGGAAAATTCAGATTAAAAAAGAGGCTTATAATAAGTGGAAGCAAGGACAGGTGGCATGGGAAGAGTACAGGGATCTTGTCTGGGAAGCTAGGGACCAGGTTAGGAAAGCTAAGGCTCAGTTAGAATTAAACTTAGCTAGAGGTATTAAAGACAACAGGAAGGGATTCTACAAGTACACTGCAAATAAAAAAGACTAGGGAGAATGTAGGCCCCCTCAGGAAGCTCTCAGGAGAACTGGCTACACAGGATTTGGAGAAGGCTGAGGTTCTGAATGACTTCTTTGACTCTGTCTTCACTGGCAAAGGCTCTGACTGCACCACCCAAGTCTTGGAAGGCAGATGCAGGGACTGTGAGAATGAAGACCTTGCGCCCACTGTAGGAGAGGAACTGGTTCGAGACCATCTTAAAAATCTGAATGTGCACAAGTCCATGGGTCCTGATGAGATCCACCTGCAGGTCCTGAAGGAGCTGGCGAATGAAGTTGCGAAGCCACTGGCCATCATATTTGAGAAATCGTGTCAGTCAGGTGAAGTTCCCAACGACTGGAAAAAGGGAAATATAACCCCCATTTTCAAGAAGGGGAAAATGGATGACCCAGGGAATTACAGACCAGTCAGTCTCACCTCTGCCTGGCAAAATCTTGGAGCAGATTCTCCTGGATGGCATGCTAAGGTACATGAAAAACAGCAAGGTACTTGGTGACAGCCAGCATGACTTCACTAAGGGGAAATCCTGCCTGACCAGTTTGGTGGCCTTCTATGATGGGGCTACAGAACTGATGGACAGGGGTAGAGCAGTTGATGTCATCTACCTGGACTTGTGCAAAGCGCTTGACACTGTCCCACACGACATCCTTGTCTCTAAATTGGAGAGACATCAATTTGATGGATGGACCACTCGGTGGATAAAGAACTGGCTGGATGGCCACACACAAAGAGTTGTGGTCAATGGCTCAATGTCTGGCTGGAGACCAGTAATGAGTGGCGTCCCGCAGGGATCGGTGTTGGGACCGGTCTTGTTTAACATTGTCATCACTGACATGGACAGTGGGATTGAGTGCGCCCTCAGCAAGTTTGCCAATGACACCAAGCTGTGTGGTTCGGTTGATACCCTGGAGGGAAGCAATGCCATCCAGGGGTACCTTGACACACTTGTGAGGTGGGCTGATGCCAACCTCATGAAGTTTAACAATGCCAAGTGCAAGGTCCTACACCTGGGTCAGAGCAATCCCAGGCACAGCTACAGGCTGGGCAGAGAAGAGATTCAGAGCAGCTCTGCGGAGAACAACTTGGGGGTGTTGGTTGATGAGAAAATGAACATGGGCCGGCAGTGTGCGCTTGCAGCCCAGAAAGCCAACCGTATCCTGGGCGGCATCAAAAGGAGCGTGACCAGCAGGTCAAAGAAGGTGATCCTGCCCCTCTACTCTGCTCTCGTGAGACCTCACCTGGAGTATTGTGCGCAGTTCTGGTGTCCTCAACATAAAAAGGACATGGAACTGTTGGAACAAGTCCAGAGAAGGGCCACGAGGATGATCGGGGACTGGAGCACCTCCCATATGAAGACAGGCTGAGGAAGTTGGGGCTGTTCAACCTGGAGAAGAGAAGGCTGCATGGAGACCACATAGCAGCCTTCCAGTATCTGAAGGGGGCCTATAGGGATGCTGGGGAGGGACTCTTCATTAGAGACTGTAGTGATAGGACAAGGGGTAACAGGTTAAAACTTAAACAGGGGAAGTTTAGATTGGATATAAGGAGGAAATTCTTTCCTGTTAGGGTGGTGAGACACTGGAATGGGTTGCCCAGGGAGGCTGTGAATGCTCCATCGCTGGCAGTGTTCAAGACCAGGCTGGACGAGGCCTTGGGTGATATGATTTAGCATAGGTGTCCTGCCCACGGCAGGGGGGTTGGAACCAGATGATCTTAAGGTCCTTTCCAACCCTAACTATTCTATGATTCTATGATTCTTATATATATTCTTATATATACACATACATACACACACACTGGAGAATTCTAAGAGATAAATCTTAATCTAATGCTATGTTTAAGTTTCTACCCTAGGGTAATCATAGTAATACAGGGAGCTGTTATGGCTGTATAATAGTTTAGAAGAGTTCAGAGATCCTTTCGCAGCCAACAAATACCTTTATAGCAAATACTTTACACAAACAAGGTAAAAATTTTTATATTACTCTGCAGCTACAATATTCCTAACTTTTGCTGCTAAAGTAGTTTCTTCAATAGTACCTTTTGGTAAAAAGGGCAAAAAATCCCAACACTTTGATGCTTCCACTATTAAGAGCATTATATACGAGGAGAACTGGGCAAACAATTGTTTCTAATGAATTTACACCCCCAAGAACTCTGAGTTGCTTTCCTTGAAGGCACAAAAGCAAAAAGCTGACAGCTGCCATTGCTGTCGGATTAGAAAAATTACACAGTGTTTATCAACCATTTAAAAATAATTCCTTCAGTTTGTGAACTGCCTGTACATCCGAGGACTTTTAATACCTGATTCAAAGAGTCTCTAAACATGTGATTCTTCACAATTTCCTACCCACCACGCTTTTAAGGAATGGTTCTTAAACAAGTAAAACAAGTTATAATATAAGCTTTGATTTCCATGCAACTAGCATTGTCTTCTCACTGCAAATATGCTGCAGGCAGTCACCAGCTGAAGATGAAATATGTCCAGTTGGATCCAGAGCTGTATGCACACAGATTGGCAAGAGCTGGGCAAATATTTAATGAGAGTATATGGAAACAACTATGAAGAATGAGTAAGGGTTTAAAAAAGCAATTCTTAGTACAGCCTTTTCTACCCAATTGAGTAATAACAGGTTTCTGTTGTTTGAGAATGGAAATAACTAGCTAGCCTATTAATCAATTATTTATGTAAAAGATAAATGTTTTACTGAATTACTATTCCACTTGCAAAAATTTCTTGAAGAGATTTTAAACCTACTGAACCACAACAAGGGCGAGCGAGTGCCATAATGGTTTACAAATTCTACAACTGACCTAGTTTTAAAAATACATTTTCCAACAAATGCCAATTTACAGGGAAAACCACACTGCTGAAGTTTAGCACAAGCTTAACTCCAAACAAAAATTATTCAGTAAGTTAATTAACTGTATACCTCATCAGTTACCCTTGCAAAGTTTGAAGTTCAAAACTTGTGTACACACTAATCTTAGGTCTGCTGAATCAGGAAAAAAATCCTGATTACTGATGAGGTAATTTATGGCACCTATAAACCACGTTGCTATTGAAAAGGAAAAAGCTTTGAAAAGAGCCAGAAAGAGTAAGACATGAATACAGTAACCAGACATACAAGCAACAATTCAGCATTGTTAACCAGGATATATGTGCCCATACTGATCAGAGGAAAAAAAAACAACAAACCACCAAAAACCACCAAACGTGAAAAAAAGCCACAGAAAAATTAAAGCATTTTCAGGTACTTAGCCTCCAGCACTGAGGTCTCATTCTAAATTTACACAACTTTCTTATCACTTCCCTGAACTACACATCCCAAATAAAAGCTCCACTTGAGGATATGAAGAAAGCTGAGGCAAAAAAATCACCACATTTAGCTTATCAACCATGTAAAGTTCTTCAGGTTTTGTCTTTCTTAAAGGCAAAAATATCCTCAGTATTAAGTTACCACATGATGTCTCTACAAGTGACAAATCTTAAGTTGCTTTCCTTGCCAAAGCTCTTAGACAGAAATAACTCCCAGTTTTGCATAGGGAATCCTCTACTGTGATGGCGTTTCACATCTCTTCACTGTGGAACAACGAAATACCTGTACAAATCCCTTTGGAAATTCCTCAAAAAATATTACCATACCTTGCCACAATTTACAAAGCTACAAACTTACTTGTATGCACTGCCACTTAAGTGCATCACAGATGGAGATTATTATTTTACCACTCTGTTATCTTTCTATACATACATTTTCTTCATGTTTTACCTTGTAATGACTTTAGCAATATGGAGGTAAAGTTAGACTGAACTAATAGAAGCAGGACTTTGTACTTGTGCTCACTGCAGGAAAATATCCCAGGATGTGGGCTAATGGCCACTACTGATTCTCTTCCAAGTCTGCTCTGAAGTGGAGGAAAGTCTTAAGAGCTGAAACGAAGCTGCAGACTACTCTGTCTCAATTCAAAAAAAAGGCACAGAACAAACAGAAAACAGAATTACTGCCTCTTTTCCTGTTTTTAGTATAAGAAATTAAGCAGGATAGTTTAGGCTTTCATTGAGCATGAACACCTGTTCACTCCAAGAACAGACTAGCAATTCCTGGCCAAGTATCAACAAAGCCATAAACATTTCCTCCAGTGGAACAACAACTCGACATTCCTGAAATACTACAGTTTTAACAAAAACTATTAATTGACTCCAGCAAAAATAAAAAAAAAAAAACAACACAACAAAAATTTATAAATACTCAGAATTCATGACAGAATGCTGTGCTCATGATATGAGCACTTGTTTTATCACATGAATTTAACATATTTTACATTAAATGTGCATAATGCTGAACAGGTCAGTTCCACTAACCCTTATCATATCTACACAGGTATATTTTAAACTGATTACAACTCTGTAAGTATAAAATAACTCACTTTGAGGTATTTTGTTCAACCTGTACCAGCAAAAAGCTTTTGCAAGTGCAATCACAGTTTATACAATAACTGTATGCTAGAATAGTTCTGTTAGCAGATCAAATACAGGCAAACTCTTTTAGATCGTCTTGCTCAACAGCCATATATAGTAACAAATCTGTGTAATTTCAACTATAAACTGGAAGGACTGCACCTTTCCTTCACAAACAATTCTCATCTGGACAAATCAGAAGTGATTTTTATTTTCAGCAAGTTTTTTTGGTCTTTTTTACTCAAATCAAGGCTGAAACATTATCAAGCAAATTTTAAAGCAGTTACTTAAAAAAATATAGATAACACATAAAGCTGTAACTTTACTGCAGACATCAGTGTCCCAATCTGGAAGACTGCAACAATAACTGAGGTCAAGAAAGTGGCTGTCTCTCATATACCCTATTACCTACTTTTCTGACATGCTTTTTTCACTTACAGTAAAATATAAACTTTTCACTTAAATGACAGCTAGGCTGACAGGAGAATTTGAACACAACCTTTCTCACTGTTTTCACTTGTATGGGATCAAACCAAGCTGCAAGATTCAGGATACTGACTAAACTAGAAAATACTGCACCAGGATTTTCATGGAGCTGAGAACGTTACTGGGGTGTACTCCCAGTTGCACAACCCCCTCATTATGCTGACTTGCACTCTTAAGAATTCTGTTCAGACTGAAGTTGTAGTAAGGATTTTTATTTTTGTAGTCACTACATCGAAATGTTATGTTTCTGTTGCAACTGGACATTATGATTTAAAGAAAGAGTAGTAGAGAACAGGCTTCATTCTGCTTACAAAAAGTCAGTAGATATGGGCAGTTCAACAACATAAAAAATTAGTCAATAATTTTGAAAAACAGAATAAGACTGGGCGTTTAGGAGCACTAACAGAAATGTGCTCACTAGCTATTAAAACCAAACCAACTCCCTAGCAAAACACAAATCCCACAGTTGATAATATTCTACATCTCTTAACTTTCTGAAATGCTGTGCAGGTGTCCAAGGAGAAGAACGGTAAATAAAAAATTAAAAAATCCTTTATCTCAAAAACGCAGTTTGGAGACCCACTTTTGAACCTGTTGCCCACCCACTTCATTATTTTTACTAATTTGTTTCGAGCTGCTGTCCCATCACACCACTAACTCAAGAACAGCCTTGTATCTTAACACAGCAAAAATCACCACCCTCTCAGTCAGTTTGCCTAACACAGGTAAGTAAGCACATAAAAGAGAGCTGGACAAGTTGTAATTAATATCTGCATGAAAGTTAAAATGTTGTGAGGAACTGCTTTATCATGAACTATCACAGGAGAATTGTCACACAAGTATCACTGAGCAGTCACTCCATGTGTTTATATTTCCCAGTGCTTTTACTTGGTGCTACTTCAAAGTCACTATTTTCTAATGCCAGCCTTTTATTATATGACACCTTGCAAAGTAAGCTACTGGAATCCAAAGGAGGGAACAGGGAAGGGCAGGAGACAGGCATGTTTAGTTTCTTCATTGTGTTAGCAACCTTACTTAAAACACAGGTGCATAATTACTCCTGCCAACATAGAGGAAGGAGCCAAGAACACATTGTTATAGTGGAAGAAAACACTAATAAGTCTCCTTTCAAGCATAAGTGAAGTCACATATGGGACCTTTCACTGATTTTTTTTAACGGCTTCAGAGTTAACATAATTTATTTGGTACTTTTCAGCCCAGTAGAAATGAAATCCAAGATTTCAGTGAAGTAATGTCTTTGGAAGATGAATACACGCCAGAAGAAACTTAAAAGTTTCAAGTCTGGGTATTTGGTTTAGTCTGTCTGTCTGTTTATTTTGGGTTGGTGGGGTTTTTTGTGTGGTTTGGTTTGGTTTGTTGTTTGGGAATTTTCTGAATACTTGATCTACAAAGCATTAGTGTAACTGTCTAAAGTCAATACACTGTATTTGCACCAAAAGAGTTTATTATAATAGCATACGGAATAATTTAATGTTTATCACAGCACGCATGTTTCACACACAGATGCTTGTGTCTTTCTTTTCATCATTTCATTTTTCAAACTTGAAGGCTAAATATGGAAAGACAAGGAAACCCAGTAAATTCAGTGAGATCATTCATCTTCTTAAGTTAAGGACACGCATTAATCTTAGACTGTGAGCAACCTAACATGAACACTCTAGGAACAAACACCTTGTTTAGTCATCCACAGAATCAGCATTATACCCTTTTAGGCTATACAAATATATCTTAAAATCCTGGCCATTCCACACACACCTAACAAAGACTTTTTCATGGTTGACAACACAAATTAATTACCAGTGTTTTATATAAAAGTTAGACTGGTGAGCCATTAACTGCCTAATAGATATTTTCAAACTTTCCTACAAGTGACATGTCTAAATTAACTTTCCAAAGCTTCTTTTTAATTCGTACTGTATATTTTCACACATTTCCATATATTTTCATTTTTTTTAAATAATTAAAAAAAAAAACACCAACTTTCCAAACAGAACAAGAACATATCACAAACTATTGTTTATTCTTTTACATTATGTACAGCTAAAAATACAGTATGCCCCTTCTTTCAAGAGACTGAAGTAACAGCCAGCTTGAAAAATATTAGTCAGGTTTCAGAAAAGGCAAGTAAATTTGTCTGCATCAGTCTTAAATTCTTGGAAAACAGGCAAGTTGTAACAGTAGATTCCATTTAGTTCCAGAGCTTTGAGGGCTACCTCAGAGGCAAAAAGATGTATTATAGCAGTAGCACAAAAAAATTTCCACTCAGTGAAGCAAGAATTCACTTTGAAATCGTTTACCACCTACTGAGCCATTTCTTCCTGTACACACTTGTAAAAGAATAGAGGTTTAAAATTTAAATGCTCATGAAGATCTGATTTAATTTTTTTAAATGTTCATGGTTCAACAGTTCTACCTTAAAAAAAAAATAAATCATCAAAATGTTTTCCTCTTACATGAGCTTACATCATAGGTTATCCAAAACTCCTCATACATGTCCACTTGAAAACATCTACCAATCAACTAACTCTTTTTATGAATATGAAAAAGCTTAAATTGACTAGCATTATCATACTGATGAAGGTATATATAAATAGATGAACTGAAAAAAAAACAAGACAAATTCAGTTTCTAGCAACTAAGAAATCAAGAGTGTTTCATTATTCCTATGGACAAATTTGGTTCAACCCATGACTACAGATTCTGACTAAACACACGCAGACATGCATAAATACATCCCTCAATGTTTTAATTTGACCTAAATATTTCCCAATTCCACCAAATCCAAAGTCAACTAAGTCAACCGCAAATACATCCAATAGACAGTCACATTTTAACACATAAAATGTATTCTGACATTCACAATAAGATGATAATGACAACATAACACACTGCAGCTAAAATATTGTATATTCTTACCAAAAATTATTTGTATGCTTTCCAAAATATTGAGAATTTATTCCACATCTGTTTCAAAAATCTCTTAAGTTATTACAAAGTTGGGGGGCAGAGAGGAATCTTTTAAAAATTGCACCCTAATAGTTCCTAAGAAACATGACTTATTCAATTGAGTTACTCAAAAGGTATTATACAAGCTTGTTACAGATCATTAATTCAACAGACTACCTCAAATTATAAAATTAGACAATTTTAACCCTGCTACTTATGATTTTGAGAGCTTGTAAAATGGACCTAATGAATCTAATCAGTGGACAGCAAACCAATTAGACCAACTTCTCTGAACTAGCTATAACTCATAGGAATGATGCTTCATGTACTCATGGATTTCAAAACATACATTTCTTTATTACAAAATTTGCTTAGGATTTCTCTAGTCTTTTTTTTTTCCACACCAGGGATGCAAATAAAGTTTAAAACACTTACTTGGGATACATGGGCTCATAAAGATACTTGTCTCTTGTTGATGGGATTTCGAAAAATAAGATGTATCCATTTGCAGTCTGAAAGAGAAAAACTTCTAAGACATTGCTAGTATATGTGCATGAGTAAAATCTATGAACTTTTACAATTTGTACGTATGTCTCATATATCATACACAAATAAATACTCATACCAAGTTTCAGATACATTAAAACCCTGTATGTTGAAATTTATTCTATGTAAAATCCATACAAAGTCCACTGAATAGATTGCTCGGTAGAATAATGGAAAAACACCACTGTTGCTGTATGCATCCTGCAGAAACCTTCCTCTGATTAATGTAAATACAATAAATCAGACAGATACATCAGATGTTTAGAACCTGGGCACCTAATTCCCACCAACTAAGAGAATTAATACAGAAACCATGTAATAGAAGGTAGCAAGCCTTCAGAACAACACCTCCAGGTGCTTCAACACATATGGACGCTACTGACTGCAAAGAAGCTAGGCACTGCCTTTCAGTGCTGGTCACCCCGGTAGTTTTCAAAAATCATTATGTCATGCAGTGTTTTTAGATACCACATCACCTCTTCAAAATTTCCTACTATAATTCAATCCCAAGTCATTCTGTCATTCTGGAAGACTGACTTCCAACTATAAGACTATTCAGAGAACAAATATAAATCATTTAGTTATCAGATGTTCCAGTCATGGCTAGAAGCTGATCCAATGCTTGTATGAACACAAGAGAGGCAGATGACCAGGTTAGTTGTTCAAAGAAGTATGATTTCTTTAAAGCACAAATTTATCATTCAGGGGAATCATTAAATGAATGTTGGTTAAACAGTTTTCCATCCAATCATTTTACTGTGTGCTGGGCATGTACCCAAAGCACTATTACTGGAGGCAAGAAGTGCTGAAATGAATGGCTTCACCCTGCTTTGCAAGGTTGGCTTCCTTTTCTTTGAATAAAGGAAAAAGTAAGACTCTTGTTAGCTTAGTTTATCAGTTCACTGTGTTTTCCTACAGTCAAACATTTTGCTTTATGACTCGCCTTATCATTAAAAAAAAATTGTGTTTTGGCTTCAAAGTCTAAGAAAAGCAATTATTCTCGTTCAAAGTGAGTATCTTTCTTGTGCAAGAATAAAATCAAACCATAACTGTGAGCTTCAGACAGGCTGAAATAAATGGAAGTTTTTCTATGTGCAGCAATATCATGTTCAGGTATTACGGTGTAAAGAAATGCGCTCATTTCTAACATCTTTACAGGTTCTTTCCATTACATCATTAAATATTTAACCTGAAAGTTATCTTATCCTGGAAGGAAAGGTAAAACAATACTCTGAAGTATCTTTATACTGGTATTAAGGGACAAAGGGCCCTACTGAACACTATTCAAAGCACAAAGTTGCTATTATTACAGGTTCATTTTTAAATAGAACCTCAAATTCCATAGAGCTGGATGAAATGCAGAAGCATTCAACCAGATGCTTCCCGCAAACTGATTGTATTAGTTCACTCAGGTTTCTACATTGCTTTAGAAATGTCTGTTTTGCATGAAACTTACTAAAGTAACCATAACTGTAATCCATTCCCTGATCATTCTCATCTCTGACAGTCAAAAGCGTAGAGTACCATGCAAGGGATTTCACTACATCGTTTCTCATATGCTATGGTGTTTAACAAAGCTCTGTCTCAGGTATGGGAATGCACACGGAACAGCAGTCTGTATTGGAGGGCTGCCTGTAGCAGGGGAAGGACTAAAATGCCTTGTATATTTCTGTATATTGAAGCATCTTGACCCAATTCACAAGTTTGTTTAACTATGAGAACTAGCTACTTTGGATGTATGTAGTAATACAGACAAGAAACAAGAAATATTTACCAGTAACACTGGAACAACTACAAATGCAGCACTATGAGAGAAGAAACTACAAAATATTGGGGAAAAAAACAGATGATTAGTTTAAAAAAAAAAAGTTCTAAAACTTCAGCAATAGAGGGTACTAGTAGTAAAATAAGTTAGAATTGCTAGGGGATGATGACAGTGTGAGAACTGCTTAATTTTGCTTAACTGCATACCATTAAAGCTAACTGAGGTATTTTATAAAGCTTTATCTGCTACACCAAAGTTTGCCTTCAGTACAAATTTTATTTCCATGTGAGAGACGTTTTTATCTTTACCTTTAAGACTCTTTAAGAGTTTGTATCATCTATCACTGCCCTTGTTTCTGTGTTTTCAGTGCCTTGCAATTTTTTTTTTTTATCACCAAAAGATACTGCACCTTAATAAAGCCACAGCTTCATTCTCTTATGATCCACCTTTCTGAAATATATGTATATCCTATTTATCAAGCTAAATATGTATACATCATCTAACTCTCAACTATTTCTTTCATTCACAGGTCTTTCAATTCCCTTATTCTTCATGACCAGGTTATTGAAGTAGTGAGATGCTGGATCACCCCTCACCAATTCATCTAAATTTTATTTTAATATAAAGAACTGCAGTTCATTCTTCAGGGGAAAAATGAATGAAAACTAAAGAAAGCTTCTACCAAAAAACACCCCAATACTTAGTATTATTATATGTTTCCACAAGATAAATATCATCTAAGTGTTTATACAATTGAGTTTGTATAAGCACAAAAATTGGTAACAAAACACTTTATTTGCAATAGTTTAACCAGAGTAAGAAGTAAAACCCCTACTTACTGAAACAGCTATCATGGTGCTGTCAGGTCGCCATTCTGCTTGTTTATAATGTCCAAACTGAGAAGCTGCTTTTGATAGTTCCTTGTAGCTTACAATTAATACACTAGGCTGGAGGGAAAAAAAAAAAAAAAGGAAAAATTACATCTCGTCTCTAGAATGAATGGGATGTCTGCTATACTGCAACACTGCAAACAACTATGTACCCTTAACAGCAACAAGTTTCCCTTAAGAAGGGAGGTTAAAAAACAAGGGCATGTCTGACAATGCATCATCACACCATAGTGCTTTCAAAGGGAGTTTATGCAGAACTCCTGCTACACGGTCATTCCTAATCTCACACTTTCAAACCCAGGATATTCAAATTTGCCCAGAAAGGAGAAACAACAGAATACATAAGGAGTTTCAAGTTAGATGAAGGGTGACTGAAGCAACTCACACAGGCTCCTATAATGAAAACAACTGTCAAATTAACTAGGATAAAATATTCTACAGAGTATTTGGTTCAATCCATTTCCTAAGATGCTACTAAATGGATGGGCCATTGGATTTAAGAGACTTATAATCAGGAAATCTGATTTGTATCTCTTCAAGAACATACTGCCAGAAAATCCACCTCTACAGTTTGATGAAAAGATTTTTGCATATGATGAGATGCACTCAGCATCTTTCCTCCTAGGAATGAAGAAGAGCTTTAAGGTCATGAAGGCCAGAAAAAGCTACCATAGGCACTAAGCATTCATTCCCTTTCATAAAAGCACTTGAAAACTGTGACACAAAAAACCTAATGGAAAGTTACCCACCCCTTCCTTGCTCCAGTGCTTAGAATCATTCTTCCTCCTTAAATATATTTAAGAACTGTTTGTTCATTCTTGCTCTTTCAGCTTAGACAGGTATTGCCCCTTCTGCTACCCTCCACCACTGGGAGGTGGGGATGGAGAAATTTGTATATATATATTAGATGACAACTTTATTTCCTCAGCTTTCAGCTAAATTTACCCAACCACACTTTTCCTTCTAAGTAAAGGAAGTTTCTCCTCATCTTCATGACAGGTGCTCTCCCTAACTTTATGAGGGCCAGTTTTTCCTTTAAACTTGTAGCAGCAAACTGAGCACACTCCTCCAGTTCCTGGAAGTGAACCAAAAGGCTGAACAGGAATCACTCTTTTGACTGAAATCGTTAAACCATTTGGTAAAGCTTGTCATCCATCACTAGGACCACTCTACATCCTGTAAACAGCACTTCTACTTAAATTTCACACCCACATAGAAATGAATTTCAAAAAAAAAAAAAAAGTTAAATATTTATATCGTAAGGTATAACAAGCAAACTAATCTTTAAGAACTATTTATAGACTCATAGAATAGGCAGGATCAGAAGGGACCTTCAAAGGCCATCTAGTTCCCCCTGCAATGAATAGGGGTAACTTGAATTAGGTCAGATTGCCCAGAACCACATCCAGCCTGGCCCTGAATGTCTCCAGGGATAATGTATCCACCACCTCTCTGGGCAACCTTCTCTAGTATTTTACCACCCTCATTGTAAAGAATTTCTTCCTTACATCCAGTCTGAATCTCCCAGCTTTTTCAATTCATGTAGCTTCCTTTGCAGATATTTACAAGTCAAATTATCTAACATTAAATAAGTAATTATTCTTAACAGATTCTTACTGATTGTTCTCATGAACTACATAGCCTTTCACTACTTTGCTAGACCTACCTTAACTGCCTTATATATACAGAGGAAAAAGTGCCCTGTGACAGTACAATCTTGGTAATCAACATTGTTAGTTTTAGATTTGGAGAGTGATTGTAAGGCATTTCCATGCTTCAAACATTTTCACAGCAGGCAAAAAAAACATTTTAAAAGCTCATTAATAAAAAACAATTTTTTTCCTATATTGCTGCTTTTACAGAACATGATGACAGTATTTATACTACAAAGTTCTTGTGACATTTGTTCATAAGAAAGCCACTACTCATAGAATCATATCATAGAATCATAGAATCAAACTATTACACTTTAGAACCTGGAGGAACGTTCTACATATACAGCAGATACAAAATTAATACAAATTGACCTCTTAAACTAATCTTATTTTGTGACTTACAGATGAGGACTACAAGCATTAAGACTGCAAGCAATCATTTTTACCTTTTTGCGGTTAAAGTAACTTCTTTCTGATTAGAAATCAGACCCACTTCTAAGTCAATAGGTCAAAGGTTACCTAGCTAATGGTTAAACCATAAATGTTTCACTGATAACAATTTATCTCCACATATCCCGCAACTCAAACGCGTTATTGCATATGTGAGGAAAACCTTAACATACAAACTTCATCCCCCTGTTTATAAGCTTCCCACTGAAGTGTGAAATGCTACGAGGGTAACAAAGCTAGAATGCCAACTCAATATCCTGCTCTGCTCATACAACAAAGGGAAATAGTAATTTTACATCTGAAGTCATTTATTACATCTGAAGTCACCAAAGATGTTTAATAGCACAGGAGTATGTTCTATAAACAGGGGTATATTGGCCTAATTTTAATTATTTCCCCAAGCAGAGCAAGCCATCACATACACATTTTTACAAAAGAAAACACCTTCAGTTCTTAAGGAAGAGACAACAAAAGGCTAAGGAAGAAAGGTGAGTAAGCAAGCCTTCACTCAAATTGCAACTTAAAACTAGCAAAAGCTTACCAAAACATATAAGAAGCTTATCTGGCATTTTACAGTCTGCTGCAGAGAAAATCTAGCATTTCAATATATTTTGATTTTGCCTCTCAGTAGGAATGTACAGTCAGACAAAACAGATGCAGAACAGCAGAGCTGGATGCTCACAAGATAACAACAATTGGGAGGAAAGAAAGATAACTTTAAAAATAATAGAGTTGTATCATTACCAAAGAGTAAACAAATCCTCCAGCGCTCTAGTGAATGCTACTGAAAAAACCCAAACAGACCTTCCTGATCCCACATTTCGATACACTTTATCTCCTTCCCTTCTTAGACATCATTCAACTACCTTGGCTTCACAAGAGCCCCGTCCACAGGAGCTCTTACGCAGAATCTTCGTGCTTCAATAGAGGAATAGCACTATTTATAAAACAGAAAGGTAGCAAGCTAGCTTCATGAACAAAGACACCTAACCAAAACTACTTTAAAACTCACTTTCATTTCTTTATCAATTGCTGTACATTAAGAATTCCTTTGGATGTTCCACTATGACAGATGAGCTACACGTCACCATCAGGACAAAATACCTAAGCAAACAACCACAAAACAAAACAGGACACCAAACCCATGGTGGAAAAACTTGGAATTGATACTATTTTACTTAACACTACCTGATCAAATACAACATCTTCCCGATTTCCCTTTTCAAAGCAGCAACTATGAGCAGCATAAGTAGTCTCAGAACACTGAACCATACAAACTAGTTTTTATGAAGAAATCTATCAAGATACACAAACCCTGCAGCAAATTCTCTCAGCAAGCTTAGACATGAAATACTATCACTTCACTTCTCTAAACACATTCTACTACAGTTGATGTAAAATGCAAATCAAGTAGACATTTAAATCCTAAAATAAGATGTGAATGTTGCTCTGAACAGGCCATTTTCAAGTGAGGCAAGCAGTACAGACTTGAACAGCAGCCCTCACATGAGCAAGTGTCCTAACTGGGATGTTTAAAGGGCTTTGAAGAAATGATATATTAACCAACTGGAGAGAGGTATAACAATTGTTTGATAGAATATAAAATAATGAAAATTTGAGTTTTCCTTAGTTTGGATTCTGTGGTTTGACTGCTGCAGGTTAAGGATAAACATGCAGTTGATTTAACAAGTTAAGTAGGTCACCATATACAACGGAAAACTACTAGACGAAGTTTGAGAAGTAAACACCTAACAACATGTATGCATCCAGACACTGAAACTTCTTAGCACTCCCTTATTTTCAGTTGCTCTCTTATCATTAATTCACTTGAACCTAGGAGGAAAGACAGCAAGACAGGAACACTGACATCTCTAGTCACCCAAAAAATTACTGAAAATATGAAGTAATACTTTTGCTCAGGAGTATTATTTAGTTAAGACACCAGCACACCCATGACTTTCATGCAAAACAAAACAGTTACTATATCTGCATTGAATATGAACAGCAAAAACATATCCTTGCCTGAATTCCAATAATGTTACATCAAGCAACTGATACAGTGGCATTCAAATTCTTACACAGTGCAAAAAGTTGATTTTTTTTTAAAGACTTATAAAGTTGCACTGAATCTCACTATGCTCAAATAATATGCAAGAACACTGAGTTCTGAATGTTTTGCCTAGCTTATCCATAGCCAACATATTCAACTCTGAACTCTGGTTTCTGTTTTGCTCTTTTTATTGTAACTATAAATCTAACTTGAATTTTAAACCAAATTAAATTTCACAATCCTTAATACTTTCTTCTCTCTTTTAAAGGATTCTCATCTTTAATGTCACTAATTCACTATTAATAATTTACTTTCTAATGAATTTTTTACATTTAACTATGGCTTTCAGAGACTGAATATCTGGAAAACTGTCTTTCACAAGTATTATGTCCATGAAGAAGATTCTTGTATTTGCTGAGAGCAAGCAACAATATTAGCAGCTGACAGCATAGTATTATGTATGGGTTTGGTTTTTTTTAATTTAAACAATACACAAAGCTGTATGGCTGTAGAAAAGTGTTAAAATCCAAATATTCTTATCCCCTAACAATTTAGTATTCTAGACATTAAAAATTAATCTCATTTAGAATCAAGAGTCAATTTCTTTCAAAAACACAAATGTTCTGTTTAGTTTTCATAAGACAAATGCTTCAATGCTTCATTAGGCTGTAGGCACAAGACAAGACTCAAAAACAAGCTGTTCTGATGAGCTTATGATCTAAGTGACAAAGGCTGAGAGAAAATAGAACAAAAGTCTGATGCACTTTATTTCATCATTAGATAGTCTGTGTTCCACTTAAAAAGCTGAAGCTTTATAGGTTTATAAACTAAAAATCAGAAAGGTTAGATGGAGAAAAGAAAAAACATGCATGCATAAGGAAGGGGAAAGCATATTTGTAAAGACCAGAAGAGGGGAGAAAAAAAAAAAAAAAAAATAAAAAGAGTACCACAAAACCCCGTTTTGCCAGTAGCAGAGATACCAGATAGCACTGACAGAATTTTTAACAGCAAGGTTAACTACAACAATATAACACCTTTAATTCAGTTTTAAGGGCATATGGAAAGTTTAGACTCAGCAGAGAATCCATCCAACAGACACAGCACAGTTCCCAACACAGTGGTCCACATAAACTACTGTGAAAAGAGTTCAAAAAAACCAAAGTGCATAAGAATTGTCAATTAAACCTCTCGCATGTGAAAGTTTTCAGTTAATCTGCTACTCAGAAACACCGCCAATAAGAAAGACCATATTCTACAGATTATTGCTACTCATCAACCTCATGAATTGCTAAATGCTTAAATTTGGATTAAGTGGAATTGCATGTGATGAAGAACCTCTAACCTCATCTCTGGTCTCATACTGGCAAACAACTCTTATGTGCAACTAATCGGATAATCAAAACTCATTCTGAAGATGCCTTTCTCTTCATGCAAGTAATTCTGACAAGTCGTTCAGGGGTCATCTATTTTGTATTAATACAGGAAACACCAAAAACCTGGCTCAGGCCTACTGAACACTGAATATTCCCATAAGAATTCTACATTCAAATGATAAATCCATCAGTCTAAGAGGTATTTCTCACTTCCCTAACTATGTAAGCACAAATTCATCTTTGCAACAGAAGCAACAGCACAACATTACTATTATTGATATATAAAAAGAAATGGCCTTCTCAGACAAATGTCTGATGGATATCAGTAAGAGGTTGTACCTCAGGGGTTAAATTACTAAGGAAAAAACACAGCAGAAGAGTCAAGACATCTCAGTTTGCACTGATCCTATCTGTGTTATATCATTCACAATACAAAACCATTTACACCATTATCAAGTCTTCTGTTGCCCATTTTCCAATCAAATTCCATATAAAAATGATATAGAGATTGTATCTAACCCTATCTAGAAAGAGGGCCATATACAATAATTCAATAATTATTCTGCTTACAGTTCTGAGATGAAAGCATTATCCTGAATACATGGTGAAAACATTTCATTTTTTTAATGGCCTGCTTAAATACTGCTCTTTTTTGGTATATTTATTCATATATCCTATAACCATGAGCACTAGTGCCACAAGTAACTGCAGTTATATCATGCCAAAATTCCAGGTTACAGAGATCACTTTCCTTATCAGAAGAACAGTCCCCTGGGTTTTTTTTATTTAACTATCATGTATGCTTAAAGCATGAACCAAATCCAACAGCTAAAGACTGAAATGCATGCAAGAGTTATGACAGCTTTGCTTCTATAGACTTATTCAGCATTTAGAATGAACACAGAATATTTGACAATGTAATTTTCTGAAATGCATGCTTTTCCATAAGCTTATAGTTCATTTAGGTGATCTGATTCAGCATCAGATCATCATAAAAACAAAAAAAAACCAAAATACCACACAGGGAAGTTTAAAAACATGGATAAGTTTAGTGTAAATCATAAGCTGATAAGCACTTAGGTAATTAAGAAATGCTCCTCAAAATGAATAGTTGAAGCAACCTTGGCTTCAAAGAACTTACAAAACAGGGTTTGACTGCAGAGTTGTAGCACATAGTCCAACAACCTCCAGGGGTTTTCATTAAATATTCAAGGCCTGTCATTATTCCTGCCACTGCCACAAGTTTTTTTAGGTTTGTCCTGGGTTCAGCAGTAGCAGTCATGTTTCTCCTTCTTGGTAGCTGGTGCAGTGCAGTGTTTTGACTTTTGGCCTGGGAACAGAGCTGATAGAGATGTTTTGGTTTGGCCAAGGACTTTGTGAGCCTCATGCTCTGCCAGGGAGGAGGCGAAGCTGGCAGGAAGCAGAGACAGGACACCTGACCCAAGCTAGCCAAAAAGGTATTCCATACCACAGCACGTCATGCCCAGGATGTAACTGGGAGTTAGCCGGAAGGGCTGGGAGACTGTGGGGTTGGAGGAGGTATAGGACGGGGCTTGGTCAGGCTGGGGGGGGGGGGGGGGGGGGCGAGTTATCGGTTGGCTGGTGGTGAGGTGATGTATTCTCTTCCCTTGTTATTTCCTTTATCATTGTTATTATTGGTAGTAGCAGTAGTGGTTTGTGTTATACCTTAGCTACTAAACTGTTCTTATCTCAACCTGTGGGAGTTGCATTCTTTCCGATTCTCCTCTCTGCCCCCCTGGGAGTAGGGGGAGGGAAAGAAGGGGGGGGGGGGGGGGGAATGAGTGAACGAGTTAACTGACTGGGTTTAAACCACGACAGTTCTTTTTGGCGCCCAACGTGGGGCACGAGGGGTTGAGATAACGACAGATCTGACTGGATTAATAGTCACTCGTCACAATGCTGATTTATTGGCTATCAAGGTTGTTCCTCTTGATCTCACAGTTTCAGTATATCATATCTTACATCCATCCGGTATTGGCTGTATTAGTGTTTTTCAAGTGTGGGGCTTGGACTAAGGTTTTTGTCCCATTGTACTTTATGGTAATGACTTGTAATACAATAGAATCATTGATCATGAAACTGATCTGGCTTATGTTCCCAGTGTGGTCACCACCTTTATACTTTGGGAGGTGTGTAACAGAAGTGCTTAGCAATTACACATCTTTTTTCTCCTTCTCAGGTGCTCAACCTGTGAAGGAGACATCCTTTACCCTCCCAGTCCTCCCTCCAGACCATTTACATTTGAGAGTTTAGAAGTTTTTGAATGGCCTTTTAATGCTGTTGAGACTTGTTTGCTGATTGCGATGGGGATCACCATGCTGGCACGCACACACAGTGTGTTTTGCCCACGACTGATTTCAAGAGTTAAGCAGAGTCAGGTTTGGGTCTTGTCTGGGGTTAAATGACAAAGTAGGAGGACCAAGAGATTTTCCCTGAGGCTGGACAGCCATGAGTGGCAGGGTGTGTGGGATAGTATGGGCAAGTATCTAGGTCAGTGGGCCCCTCCAGTACTTTGGAATTTCACTACCGAACAACTGCAAAATCCAGAAGAATTAGTAAAACACTTAAATGAGGTGTGTGGTCATTCTGGCCATACCAGAGATGGACAAATCATGGCAACGTGCTGGGGCTTAGCCTATGCTTACAGGGCCTTGTTCAACACTATCCAGCACCTTCAAAAGGAAAAGAATGTCGGCGGATCTGAGGGCAAAGCAACAGTCGCTACTCAAACTTTGGCTGCAATGAACAGCACAGCTACCCCAGCGGCAAGTACAGCAGCTGCTCAAACTTCGACTGCAACAGACAGCGCGGTTACTCCAGCTCCAAGCACAGCAGCTGCACCACCCCCAGCAACAAGTACAGTTGCTACTCAAACCACAGTGATAATCACTGCAGCCAAAGCAGAGGACCAATTCGTACCAATATCGGTTGCCCCTGTACGCAAGAGAACAAGCAAAAAGGAGGCAAGAAGGGTGAAGCGAGATGAAGAAACAAGGAATTCACCACCCGGTCCAGAATCTGATCAGGAGTCATCATCACATGACGAAGAAGAAGAAGAAGAGGTACCTTCTCGACCTCGGACCTCAACCGAGCTGCGGAATACGCGAAAAGATTTTACCCGTCAACCAGGGGAGCACATCATCACCTGGTTACTCCGATGCTGGGACAATGGGGCCGATGGTCACGAACTAGAAGGTACAGAAGCCAAGCAGCTGGGATCACTTGCTAGAGAAGGGGGAATTAACAGAGCAATTGCAAGAGAGAAAAAGTCCCTCAGCCTTTGGAGGAGGCTCTCGGCAGCTGTGAAAGAAAGGTTTCCATACAAGGACGATGTTATGAGTCGTTCGGCCAAGTGGACTACTATAGACAAAGGCATCCAGTCTCTGAGGGAATCAGCCATTGTAGAGATGATCTATCACATCAAGCTGAATAACGGGGATACACCCATAGATCCAGATTAAGTTGAATGTACACGACCCATGTGGTGAAAACTTACACGGAATGCACCGTCATCATATGTCCATTCATTGGCA